>NC_143542.1:4800275-4997775 GCF_031878675.1 Megascapheus bottae | reverse complement strand
GACATGCAGAAGGGCCTGATGCCCAGGTGTAAGCTGCTGAGTGCAGTGACGTTGACCAAGCCAGCATGCCGCTCACCACACGTGATCGTGAGTGTTTTTCTCTGTGCAGACTCTGCTCTGGGATCTGCCTGCCAGGCTTCCTGTCTGCAAAACCTTTGCCCAGGCGTAAGGGCCCTGGACAGGTGGTGTAGCCTGCTGGGCCCGTGTGGTTTCTGAAAACAATACCCAGTCATTGCAAATGAAAAAAAAAACAAACTTAGCAGCAGTTACTGTGGATTCAGGGCATTCTAGAGCAGAAAGGCTGGCTGCAGGAGGAACTGTGGTATGGGGTCACAGTGCAGAATGGAGGGGGGCCCAGGCAGGAGGAGCAGGTACAGGCAGGAAGTCCAAAAGGGCCAGGCTCTGGCTCCACACCTGAAATCCCAGCCATGCTGGAGGCCTAGGCAGGAAGACGAAAGCTCTGCATGGGCCCCAGGCCAAAACTAAGAGCACAGCTGAAAAATGGTTAAAGTGAAAACGACTAGGGGTGTGGCTCAAATGGCAGAATGCAGGTTTATCAAGCTCAAGACATGGTGTTGAAATTCCCATAGCATCAAGAGAAAGAAAATTCAACAAACAAAAACACAGAAGAAGAAAGAAGTCAACAGGGCAGGTGGCCTTGTGCAGGTAGGTCTTTAAGAGTGGTGGGTGCCCCCGAGTTTGTGAAATGAAGGCTGTGATGTGAAAGACTATGTGTCAGGGGAGGAAATGCAAACAAAAGCAAAACCCCCAGAGAAGCTGTCTACAGGGGAAAAGGGTGCCATGGAGACAGCTAGTTAACCTGCAGAATGCCATGCACCCACCTATCCCCCCACTTATCATCTATGTACCCCCCCATATATCCATCCACCCACCCACCCACCTATTTGTACATCCATCCATCCATCCACCCATCCTCTCACCCACCTACTCACCCATTTGTACGTCCATCCATCCATCCATCATTTCTCCCTCCCGCCATCTCCAGAGTTTCTGACTTTCCCTTTGTGATTTCTACTTTTGTCATTATGCTTAAAAAGACCTTTTCCACCCCCTTATTATATAAATATCCACCTAAAATTTCTCCTGGTGTTTTTATTTTTTATATTTGCACATTTAAAACAGCTAGGCTATAATCTGCACAGAGCTCAGCTCTGATGTCTACAGATTTAGCCATTTGTCCGACTACTTCGTGAAGATTCCATCCTTTTCCAACTTAATTAAGCTCAAGCACTTTTTATATACAACTTTTTCTTCTTAATTTTGAAACCTTAAAAAAAAAACCATACAGAAAGCTCCCAGGAAAAAAATAACAATCAACCATCTGCCTGTATGCAGAATTAGCCGCTTCACACCCCTGGCCCCCAGCCGGCCCCCAGGCTGGGGCCAGCTCTTGATTCCTCCTGCTACGTGGGCTTGGCCTGCAGGCTGGGGGTGGCCAGTAATCTCTACATCCTGCAAATCTCCCCAGCCACATCAAAACAGACACAAAAAAACACTGGAAAGGTAAAAATACACGGTATTCAATAACATTTCAAAAACAGCCGCAGCTCTCCAGTGACGGGTATTTGGGGACCATCCCAAGCATTGTGCATAACGTTAATCTTTTTCTCCCCAATCCTATGGGTTACCTTTCGGGAACTGAGAGGGTACAGGGTGGCGGCGGGGGTCCGATCTCGAATGCTGAACACCCCCAGTCCTCGCTCTGTGCATCTGAGTGTTAAATCTGTGGGCTCAGGAGAGCTATGCGGCCGGGCTGCTCGTGGGGCTCCATAAAGCTTGGCATTAAAAATTCACCCAGCAGGCTGGCCTCTCCTGCTGGGCTGCAGGAAACACCAGACACCCCGCTGTCTTTCTGGCAAATGGAGACGTTCCTCCACAAACACCACCCAGAACAGGATGAGAGCACACAAGCCTCGGGGAGTGGACCAGCTCCACCATTCAGCTGGCTCTTGCGCTCCCACCGCAGGCTCAGGCCCAGCTCATGGGCCCCGTCTGTGGCCTAGCCTCAGCTTCTCCAGGCCAGGGGAGCTCCCCCACTGAGGCCCCCGCGGTGCTGCCCGCAGGCTGGGAGGAAAGCAAGCAGCAAACAGCCAGGTGGGCGCAGGGTTCATGCTCACAGTGCCATCTGCTTAAGAGGCCAGTATGACGAAGACCACGGTTCAAAGCCAGACCAGGAGAAAGTTAGCGAGATGCATCTCAACTAATACGCCAGCCCGACATGGTGGCCCCGAGGTCCATCTTTCCACCCAGGAGGTCGGAGGTCGGAGGATCGCTGTTTAAGAACAGACCCATCTAAATCAGGGTAACCTGCCCGAAAAATATCTAAAATGCCAAAAGGACTGGAGTTGAGGCCCCAGTGGTAGAGTGTGGGCCTGGCGAACCTGGTGCCCTGCATTTGAACCCTGGTGCCGCCACCCCACCAAAACACAGAGCAGAACCAACATGGATCCCACAAAAATGTGGCCCTCATGGTGCGTGGCGGAGCTAATCTCAGGACGGGTCTGGCGGGGTG
The DNA here is from genome assembly GCF_031878675.1 of Megascapheus bottae. NCBI lineage: Eukaryota > Metazoa > Chordata > Mammalia > Rodentia > Geomyidae > Megascapheus > Megascapheus bottae. The sequence goes on along the minus strand of NC_143542.1, from coordinate 4,995,242 downwards.
GCAGTACACCTCGGCCACGTGTGGTGCCAGCTTTCATCGAGTGGCCGGGCTTGGGGCCCCCAACCCGGTCTTTCTGTTGCAGGGATTTTTCAGGCTTGCTTAGCTGGAGTTACAGGAGTGTGCCACTGTGCCCTTCTCCGCACCGGCTTTTTCTCTTCTGTGTTTGGTCTGGGGCTTGAAGTCCAGGCCTTGCTTGGCTTTTTTTTTCTGCTCAAGGTTGACACTCTACTACTTGTGCCACAGCTCCACTTTTGGTTTTGTTTTTCTGCTTTTGCTGGTTGCATGGAGAAAAGAATCTCAGGGACGTTTCTGAAGGCTGGCTTCCAGTCAGAAGCCTCAGAGCTCAGCCTCCCGTGCAGCGAGGTCTATGTCCCCCTCAGCGCTCAGGGGCTTCCTGCCGGAGTCAGACGCAGGAAGCTGCCCCTGTCCTGCTTGTCTGCTAGGCTTTGGTGTCAAGTACTTTGCTTTGCAATTAAGGGGATGCAAAGTTCCGGGAACGCTGACGCGTGTGTAAAGGCTGTCCGTTTCCCCTACGACTCTGGTTGAGGGGTCTTTAAGGTTTTGGGGACAATAGGTTCTTTCTATTAGAGCCCTTATGCTGGGAATCATAAAAGTAGCTGCTTCTCTTCTAATGTGGCCAAGATAATCATAGCTACCCATAATTGAGGCTGATGATGTAACACAGAGAGACTGGGACATGTTCCACTCTTTTTTTGTTGGTTGTGGAGCTTGACATCTGGGACTGGGCTCTGTCTCTGAGCTCTTCAGCTCAAGGCTACCACCCTACCCCTGGAGCCACAGCACCACTTCTGGTTTTTTTCTGGTGGTTAATTGAAGATAAAGAGTCTCATGGTCCCCGTACTGGCTTTGAACTGCGATCCTCAGATCTCAGCCTCCTGAGTAGCTTGGATTACCAGTGTGAGCCACTGCTCCTGGCTCTGAACATTTCCATTCATCTTCTGTGAATTATGAAGATTACTGTAGAAGAAACCCATCTGCAGCAGGGCTCTATAGATCAGAAACAGACTAAGTCAGCAGGGTGCTGGGGCTCAGGCCTGTAAGCCCAGCTATTTGGGAGGCTGAGATCTGGAGGAAAAAGTCTTTGAGACTCTTATTTACAATTAAATAGCAAAATGTGAAACTGGAGGCATGGTTTAAGTGGTAGAGCACCAGCCATGACCAACAAAGCTGTATGAGATTGAGAGGCTTTTGAGTTTAGTAAGTTCTGAAAAAAAGAGGAAGGAGGAGGAGGAGGAAGAGGAAGAGGAGAAAAAGAAGAAGAAGAAGAAGAAGAAGAAGAAGAAGAAGAAGAAGAAGAAGAAGAAGAAAGCCCTTCAGGGCCACCTCTGCAGCCTCGGAGAGGGACTTGCCTGTATTTTTGTAAGACCAGGCTGTAGCCTCTACCACTGAGGCCCGGCCCTTGCCCCAGCTCGGGGGAAGAGAGAGAGGGAGAGAGAGCAGTGCCTCTGGGCTGTTGGCTGGGCTCTGAGCTCCTGTGACGAGGCTGGGTCTGACTGACTGTGGGCTCTGGGATTTCTTCTGCAGCAAGCACAGCGGCTGCTTCCTCAAGGGCTGCCCCAGGGACAGAAGGTGTGAAGGCGCGTTCTTCCCAGCCGCTGGCCTCTGGGTCACTGACGTGTCACCCCGGTCCTCTGCTGGGATGGCGCGGGGTGCAGGCTCCCGTGCTCTCATCCAGGGCCCAAGGTGCCCCCTCAGGCAGCCCCCGTGGGGCTCCTTGCCACTGTCTTGCATCATGTCGTCCCTGGCAAACCCCACAGCCCGTTGTGAGGAATGTGCCGTCTGCTGGTGGGGGGCGCTGGGAGCCCCCGCCCACACGTGTGGAGGAATGTGGGAGGCTGATTCCATGCGGGTGGCAGAGGCTCCCAGCCCCCCAGCCGTGGGGACAGAGCGAAGGGGCGGCCGGGGGACTATGTCACCACGGAGCCCGCGTCACTTGGGGTGGTGCTGTGGATTGCCTGGCTGTGGGTGGAGCTAGGGACAGTGGACAGCTGCAGGACAGCACTGGACAGGCCCCTCCTGGGGTGGCAGTAACAGCTGGGCGCAGGAAGTTGCCGCCCACCTCCACCTGCCAGGACACAGGGTCACGCTCGGAGGAGGGGCTACGCGTTCCACGGAGGAGCCACGGAGGCAGACCTCAGTCGTGCGAGCCTGCGACCCACCCGCTTGCACAACAACTGTTTTGGCAAGTCCCCCTGTGTTCCGGCTGATATTAAAATGGTTTGCCATTTGTCTACGGAATCTCACATTAATAAACATGAAGAACACTTTTACCTCCCACTCGCGGGGACAGGAGGAAACAAAGAGCAGCTGTGCTCATCAATGAGGCCTTGTTCTGCGCACAAAGCCTAATTACATCTCGCTTCAAGCCTACACACGGAAAACTTTCCCGCTGCCCTGTCACGGCCAACCCAGCTGGCCCAGCCAATGCTTGCCCTGCAGCCAGGCCTCGCTGCTGCCCTGCACAGGGGATGGAGCCAGTGACCGCCCACCGACACACAGGCAGAATGTCCCCAGGGGAGGCGCTGGCACCCTCGGCCACCCTCTCTAAGGCCTGAGGCTCCTGGAACCACGACGGAGCCTAGCTGGGACATCTGGGGCCTCATCCCTGCTTCTCGGGCTGAGCGCTGGATGCGTGTGTCTTATAATTGGGGCCCAGTGCTCTCAGATGGGCTGTGCAGGCAAGACAGTGAGGGATGGATGCCGGGAAAGGATGGATGGGTGGCATCATGGGTGGACAGAGGGAAGGATTCACTCCCAGGGATGAGCCACTCCTGGGTGGGCCCAGTCCCCTTGCACAGAGAGCAGCCCGTGTTTGGAGCCGTCTCGAGGTGGTAGGCCATCCCGGGATGTGTGCAGATGTTGGTCCAGTAACGTGCCTGCTCCTGGCACCTGACACCGATGGTCAGGTGATCCGCCTTGCCAGCCAGCGAGGGAGGGCGCCCAGCGTGTGCTTGGTGCACGCTGTTGTAGGTCTCAGCTCCTCTTTTACCTTCTGGGTTCCAGTCCCTCCTCCCTGCTCTGCCTGTTTGAGCCCAGCGTGGCACAGCCTTGCCTGCCCAGCTGCTGGGCACTCCCACAGCTCCATGACAGTGGACTGCCAAATCTGCTCACAGTATGCTTTTTTTTTTTGGCCATTCTCAGGGCCTGAGCACTGTCCTTGGACTTTCTCAAGGCTAGAGCTCTGCCACTTGAGCCTCAGCACCATTTCCAGCTTTTTCTATGTATCGAACACCGGTCTTCTAGGCAGGCCCTCTACCACTAGGCCAAACTCCCAGCCCACAGCTCTTTCTAAATGGGAATCTTTTTGCTGCCAAAGGCCATACAGGCTGTCTGTGCAGCTGAGGGCACAGAAGCACAGAAGATGCACACTCGTGAACATGACAGCACCGGAGGATGCAGTGCCCTGAAGGTTCCTTCTGAAGGCGTGGTGTCAGCCGACGAGATCAGGAGGGCATCAAATTAACTATACATTACTCCAATGCAGTGTTCATACAGAATGCAGTGTTCATACAGGTGAGGCCCGGCTGGAGGAAGTGGGTCACTGAGGGCGGGGCTATAAAGGGTCCCGCCCCTTCCTCCTCCTGCTTCCAGGCTCTACCCCCTCCTACTACCATGCTCCAGCGCATGGCAGGCCCACAGCAATAGGGACAAGCAGTCATGTACTGGAACTGTGAGCTAAGATCAGTCCTTCCCGTCAGACATTTTGACACAGCAATGAAAAGCGGAACCGAGCGATAAAGCAAACCCTGGCTAACTACAGACACCTACTCAATACTGTGGCACGGCTTAGTAGCAAAGTGGCCAGCATTCCGTCATCACAGTTGCCCGGGGACGGGCAGAGCAAGGGTTCCGGGACTTTCATCAGCACTACTGACCTCTCAATGAAACCATTTTAGAAAAGAATTAGCGGTAACAAAGGATAGAGAGATGGAGGAGGAACGCGGAACGCAGCAGACTGAAACAGCGTCACCCAGTAGAACCATTGCTTAGATGGTCGGAAATGACGGAAACGCCAGGAGGGCTCCTGCCGTGGTCCCAGCCCGTAGGGAGGCCTGTGCTGTGGAGTGTGTGGAGGGGGGGAGCACGTGCCCTGCCCCCTAGGGGGGAGGGGGACTATGTGGCCGCTTCTCAGCTGCACTGTCCCCACACAGAAGCTGCTGACAGCAGAGCCAAGGGATTTCCGAGTGAAATTTGATTTGAAATTTGAACTATCGCCTCCCTGGCCTGCCTCACTGTGTCCGCCACGCCCCACCTCAGTACAGGAAGCCAAGGTCAGAGGTGTGCTCTCCAACGTGCTTGGTTAGGTCAGCAAGGCAGACGGGGCAGAGACTGTAGGGATACACTGGGTGACCTCGGGACATGCAGGGTCCACGGAAGGTCACTCAAGGCCTTTAGGGACAAGCCAGGCTGCTGGGCAATGTCCCCAGGGCTAGCTCAAGCCTCCCCCAGCAAGCCCAAAGGGCCAGTGTGGGTGGGAGAGGGGCCACGCAGAAGTGACTGGAGAGCTCGGCCATTGGTGGGTGCACCGCCTTTGGGGGGACAAGAAGCCTTCAGGGCCTGCAAAGGCGGCCTTGGGCCTTGGAGAAATGACTCTCCCTTCCCGCTTTCTGGTGCCCAGCTTGAAGTCTGTTGTAGAGTTCCAGTGAAAGGAGTAGACCCCCTGGCCTCTGCCCACCCAAACAGTAACCTTCCCAACACCCCAAGGGTAAATGAGGGACTCTGACCCAGGGGGAAGCTGGCAGGACCTGCCATGCCAGGCTCCCAGAGGAGATGCTCCTGTGCCCCATCCCTCATTCCTAAGAGGAGGGCACACACCGTCACGCCAGGCTTCACTATTGCTAAGCGCGGGAAGCGCTGTCCGGCACGCTGAGCAGGGTCGAGCCCCTGCTAGAACCTGCCAGGCTGCTCTTGCAGGGATTAGCCAAGGCGAGGGCGGCTGGGCAGAGGGATGGGGAACAGGCCGCAGACGGGCCGCCGGTGGAGGAGGACGTGCGCGGACTTACTTTGCAGTGCTTTCTTCATCGTATTTGGTTTTCAGGTCAAACAATTCCGTTCGGGTTTTTTCCAGGGCTAGAAGGAAAGGACAGAGAATCACGCTACTGCTTCAGTGTGTGCACAGCTTGGCCTGCCTCCAAAGGCCCTCCATCCTCAGGTCTCAGCCTCCTGAGTAGCTAGGACGACAGGCGTGAGGCGCTGGTGCCCAGCTAGGGATGTTTTTGTCACTGACAGCCTAGATGACAGTGGTCTCCTCAATTCTGTGGCAGGGCTGGAAAATCCCAATGGCCCCTCGACATGTCCTCTCCGAGAGTTCCCTGAGTGAGTCCACACTGGTGGAGAGGTAGACAAGCCTGCCGAGTGCTGGTGTGTGATGCCTGCAGTGTGCGACTCCAGGCTGGCCAGCATGCTGTGGTGTGGGCTTCATATTCTTAACACACAATGCTCTTGGTCCGCACTTGAGATCCATTTTTCCTACCTAAAGAAGCAAGTGGACTGCTGGGCGCAGAGATGGCTCACGCCTGTCATCCTAGCTACACAGAGAACTGAGATCCGAGGATCACAGTTCAAAGCCAACCTGGGCACTAGAACGTTCATGAGACTCTTATCTCCAATGAACCACTAGAAAACCGGAAGTGGTGTTGTGGCTCAAGGGGTAGGACGGTAACCTTGAGGGACAGCGTCCAGGCCCAGAGTTCAAGCCCCATCACACACACATTCACTCTCCCTCTCTCTCTCTCTCACACACACACACCACACACGAAACAAGTGGACTGCAAAACACTGGCCATGCGATGCCGGCAGCAGTCTTGCTGGCTAGCAGCGTCGATACCCAGCAATAGTCAAGTGTGGAAGTGTGCGCCTGTCGTCCTAACCCTCACGCGGAGGCAAGGAGATTGCAGGTGGTAGCCAGCCTGGGTGATGTGGTAAGACCCTGTCTCCAAGGGAGGGGAGAAAAAAGAGGCTGCACCGAGGGACTGCATCAGTATGTGCAGTCCTGCCTATGGCCTGGCTGTGCGCATGCGTGTCAACAAACACACATGCTTCACATATTAAAGCGTGCACCACCAAGTTGAGTAATTCGGATCTTCTCCCAGCGATTACAGACAGGGGAAGACACCTCGAGCGCACATAGTAGCAGACAAGAGCTTCTCTCTGGCTTTCTCCCTGCCTAAGTGGCGTGGGGCTGTTGGCTCCATGGCTGGGTCCCTCTCTGATCCGCCCCCGGCACACCAGGCAGCTGGCACTGCACACGCGCCACCAACATTCAAACAAAACCCCAAACCAACCCTAAACCCCAGACAGGCTGCGAGGCAGAGCAACCCCAGCACGGCCCTGGGTGCATGACCGCTGGCTGTCCACGTTTCTTCTGCGAGCTCCAGGGCTCTGACCCTCAGCCACGGAGCTGCCGGACCCCGCTCTCTCTCATGGACTGTTGGTGGCTCATCTGTGCGTGTGTCGGTGGTAGTGCACATGTGTGTGTACATGCATGTGAGCATGTACTGGGGGGGAGATGACCTCAGGGCCTCACGCGCGCTCTAGCACTGAGCTGCAGTGCTAGCCGGGTGATGAGAGCTTTTGGATATTGCTGGTTTTTCTGAGAACTCGGTTGATTATTTTCTACCTCTGCCATGTGTTCAAGTTTGGATCGTGTCTTCCAAAGTTTTATTTAAAGAGCCCCACCTCGCCAGCCCGGCACCCCTTTTTCGTATCTTTTAAACTGTAAAAGGTTCTGCTGTTTCATGTTCTCTTTAACTTTGCTTAGGGTAGAAGTGGGGTTTTTTTTGTCTCTATTATTGTTCCAAATGGAATGTCAGCCCTTGACAGTGTGACGCGGCTGTGTTTGCTGCAGGGAAGAACAGGAAGTGGGGTGGGGAGGGGGCCCCACCTCCACGCTCAGCAACTCAGCCCGTGACTAAGAAGTCAGGGGAGCGGCCTGGAGTGCGGAGGGCATCCGAGGAGCAGCGGGCAGCGGAGGGGCCAGGCCAGCATGCCCCCCTCGTCCGACCACACCAGGACAAGGCGCCCCACCTGTTTGCAGGGTGTGCAGTTTCTGCTCTGCTTCCTCCAGCTTCGAGGTGGTGCACATCTGGTTCTCCTGCAGCCGCCTGCAACGTGAGGGAAGGAGGTCGGAGGGGTCAGGCTGCTGACCCCTGCCCCCACCCCTGCCCCCACCATCAGAGTCTGGCAGGGCAGACCACCCCAGATGAGTGTTTTTGCCAATAATAACCAGGCCCTCCCCTCAGGTGAGCACAGCCGGGCCCCGAACCATCCGTGCCTGCCACCATGCCTGCCACCTTCCTGGGCGCAGGGCCTCTTGGCCTCCTTACTTCCACCATACCTCAGGTACTGCCTGGATTCTCTCAAGGTGTTGTTGTTGTTAAATTTTTATTTTATTTTTTTTTGGCAGTACTGGAGTTTGAATTCAGGGCTTCACATTTGTTTGTTCTGTGTCTTTTCCAGTCCTGGGCTTGAGCTCGGAGCCTGAGCACTGTCCTTGGGCTTTCTCAAGGCTAGAGCTCTACCACTTGAGCCTCAGCACCACTTCTGGCTTTTTTCTATGTATATGGTACTGAGGAATTGAACCCGGGTCTTCGTGCATGCTAGGCAAGCACTTTAACCACTAGGCCGCACTCCCGGTCTTGGTTTTTAGTTTTTGGTTTTTTTTCCCTCTAAATCCTAGACCCAACTCCTTTTCTTTGAAGGTGGGGATTGTCTGAAGAATGGGGTAATAAAGATCTAGCTTTATCTTTTCCCAGTAATCAGCCAGTCATTTATTTATTTATTTTATTATTACTTTTTTTTTTAAAATTGGTTGTGGGACTTGAACTCTGGGCCTGGGCTCTGTCCCTGAGCTCTTCAGCTCAAGGCTACCACCCTACCCCTTGAGCCACAGTGCCACTTCTGGTTTTTTGGTGATGAATTGGAGATAGGAGTCTCACGGACTTCTGTGCCCGGGCTGGCTTTGAACTGCGATCCTCAGATGTCAGCCTCCTGAGCAGCTGGGATGACGGGTGTGAGCCACTGCGTCTATCAGCCTGTCATTTATATATTTTCTTTTTCTTCCTTTCCTTCCTTTTTTTTTTTCCATTTCTTTTTTTGGTACTAGAACTTGAACTCAGGGCCCTAGGTTGCTGGTCCTTAGCTTTTTCACTTATGGTTGGCACTCTACCTCTTGAACCAGGGCTCAGTCTGGCTTTTTGCTGGTTCCTTGGAGGTAAGAGTTTAACAGACTCTCCTCCCTGGGCTTCCACCACAATCCTTAGCTCTCAGCCTTCTGAGAGGCCAGGGTTACGAATGCAGCCACAGCCATCTGACTATTTGTACATTTTAATGCTTTTCTCCAGCTTGCACGCTTTAGATGCCTGGTGCGGGGCAGAGGCTCCCTACGGGACCCTTCTGCCTCGTACTGTGCCGGGTTCTGCCACATACTTAACTATTTTCCTGGCTGCATATTGTTCCAGTAGGGCTGGCCCGGTCCTCATTCTGGGGCACTTAGACTGCCTGCGCGTCTCCCCTGAGCAGTCACAGGGAGGGAGAACTCTGGATTCAGAGCGTTCTCTAGGGACAGTGTTTTGGAATAGCTCCGGGCGCTGTCTGCCCCCAGAGCCCCATGGCTGCACCCCGCCTTGCTCATCCAGCAGGGAGACGACCCAGGCAGCACACCCGCCAGCCCCGCGTGCGGTGAAGCTGGGAGGAGGCTGGCTCTGGGGGCCTCCAGCCCTGCCTCCCGCTGTAAGATGCGTGTCTACACCGGCCGGCACAGGCCGGGTGCCGAGTGGCCCGGGAGAGGGTTCTGACTTTGTTTATGTATTTGGTTTTTTGAGGGGACACAGGGCCTTGCTAGGTCCCAAGCTGACCTGGCACTTGTGATGGAGCCCAGGGTAGCCACATACTTGTGAAAGTTCCTGCTGCCTGAACCTCCCGATTTGGGGACTACAGGCCTATGCCACCATTCCAAAATAACCCAAGGGTTTAGAAACCTGACATACACGGTGCGAAGTGGCAAGCTCCTGTGGTTTCTGTGAGAAATCGAACTGTCATGCAGCTATCATTTTAGTGGAAGATAGAGAGTTTTGGATAGTGAGTCATTAGAAATCCAGAGTTCGCATCAACTAGACGGAATGGTCACAGTGGTGAGTGCTGTGTGCATGACTTGGGGACATAACTGGTTTTAGATTCTGGAATATTTGTCTACACTCTACTAGCTAAAGATTCCTGATCTGAAAGTCTGAAATGCTCCAAAATCCTAAATCTTTCCAACTCCTTCCTTCCTTCCTTCCTTCCTTCCTTCCTTCCTTCCTTCCTTCCTTCCTTCCTTCCTTCCTTCCTGCTGTTGCTAAGAGCTAAAGCCAGGCCAGGCCTCTTCTGTGATAGTAAACACAGGCTGTGCCACGGAGCTTCACCCTCCTCACCCCCCCCCATCCTTAACTCTTTCAGTGCTCACAAAGCTTTACATGTGGGGCAGGCACATCAGGTGGTACATGCCTGGAATCCTGGCTACGCAGGACGAGGAGGCGGGGGATCAGGCCTGGTACAGTGCGTGAGCCGCGCATGGTGGCATGTATCTGTAAGTCTGGGTATGTGGGAGGAACTGGGAGGAGTTGTGGTCCCAGCTCAGAGGGAGCAAAGGTAATCCAATCTAAAATAATATAACCTGAAGCCAGATGAGCTGGTGGCATGGCTGCTGTGAGAGAGATCCAGGCTCTGAGCTCCAACCCCAGCATGAGGGAAAGACAAGCCCTGCATGTGGGAGCCCCTGAGGCCTTCTGATTAGGGCTCAGGGCCCGAGGCCCTGAATTTACAGAGCCCTGCAGGAGTGGAAAGAGCCCAGGATGAGCACGGGGGGCCGAGGCGCCCTGGCTGCCCGCAGCGCAGCTGGAGGGGCCATGCTCACCTCTCTCTCTCCGCGAAGTCATCCTGCAGCTTCTGCCCCCGCTCGAGGGCGATGGTCTCGGCCTGGCTCTTCACCGTCTGCTCGTACTCCCGGATCTTCTCCTTCAGCGCTTTGATGGTCACCTCTGGGGAGGGACAGAGGGAGGCACGGGCGGCACTCAGCGGCGGCTCTGCCGTGGGAGCTGCCCACACCACATGCAGGCAGCGGCCACGGCGGGTCTGCGCCCGTGGACCCCAGGCTAGGGCTCTGCTGGGGTGGGTGGAGGGCCAGGGCCCCGATGCGCCCTGGGCACAGCCTGGGGGGCAGGGTCTAGGGCATCCCTGGGAGGGACACAGTACATCCCATCAGCCACCAGTTCCTCCACCTGGGGTCACCCACATAGGTGCAGCGAGGGGAGTGGGGCCCCAGAGGGCGCAGGGCAGTGCCTGGCTGGGCTGTGAGGCAGTGGGGTCTTGGGGGGACACGGGAAGGGGGTCTTAGCAGGCTCCACCAACACTCTCAGGGGGAGACCTGGAGACCACGCAGCCTAGGAAAGCGATGCCTTTGCTGCGGGGTGGAACTGGGGGCTCCCAGGTGAGGAGTTGAAACCGCCAGCCCTGCCAGGCCTCAGCAGGGTGCGGGGACCCCCGGCCTGGGGGTGGGTGGCATGGGGCTCCCGATATGCCACCCTTGGACAGGCCCAAGTCAGAAGTGGCGTCAGCCGTGCTCTTCCAGGCCGCTGTGAGGACGCTCACCCCTAGGGGCCCTTCAGCGCCACACCCCTACTTTGTTCCTTCAGGGGCATCTCAGCCCATGGGGTGTTTGCAAGCAGGGATGACTGGCGGTGGGCAGAGCCAGGCAGAGATGGGGGCGCCCCACGCCTGAGGCTCCCCTTGCCTCGTAAACTCCCCACTGCCCACAGGGGGTGGCAGAGAGGACAAAGCACTCACTAGGGGCACCCCACCTCCATCTTTATGAGGTTCACAGCCTATGACGTGGAAGAAATGCTCTGTTCTACCTTCCCTACCACCTGCAGTACCATGAGGAGAACAAGCGAAAAGCGCCCGCCCTTCCTGCCATGCAGGAGCCCGGAGGCTGGGGACGCCTTGAGGAGGACAAATGTCTGCCAACGTGAGACCTGAGATGTTTACGGGGAGGGGGGTCCCCCACCTCTGTTCCTAGGTGCTGTCGGAGACTTTGTTTCATAAAACCTGTGAGAGGCCTCTGGGAGAGGCCTGCCCACCGCTGGCTTGCTGGCCTGGCCCAGGGAGGCGCCAGCAACGGTGGCAGGGCCCACAGGGCCAAGGGAAGGAGGCCCACGGCCTCGTGGCCTCCCCAGCTGACCGCTCCCCGTGGGGTGAGCCCTGGAAAGGCCACTGCTGGGTTCTTCTAGAAGGAGCCCAGCACTGCCTTTAAGCAGGCCAGAGTTGTCCCTGGGATTCCTCCAGAAGCATTGGCACTGTGTGCCCCCCTCCCCTGCACCGCACGATGCCTGCTGGCCAGGGACTCAAGCACGGCAATGTGTGCACCTGGGCTGGCTCTTCCCATATTATCTGCCTCTTTCTGGATCTTTCCATGGACAGCCATTTCCTACTGGCTCTTACCGGTCCTCTGGGCAGGGAGAGCGGGCCAGGCAGGGGCACGCCCTCTGCTGACCCCCTGCCCACAGGTCTCCAAGGGGAACGGGGAACGCCCAGGCTGGGCGTGCAGGATTGCCAGCCTTCCTCTGGACAAGGCAGCTGGGAAGCCCGGGGCTCTGAGGGCACCTGGGCTTCGTGGGCCAGGGAGACATGGCCTTTGCGGCCACCACTGGCCTCTCTGCGGGGAGCTGACGGCTGTGTGCTTTCATGAGATTCCCTAATGACTGGGTGAGGCTGGCTGGGGAGGAGGCGGCGGGCAGCAGAGGGAGGAAGCGTCTAGTCTGAGGCCTTAATGGATCTGCGGCAATTATCGAGTGACTCTGTGTGTGACCCTTTGATCAGGGCTGGCTCCCTGACAGGTGTCCCCCGCAGGCAACACACCAGCCTTTTAACAGGCAAATCCTGTCACGTGACCGTCCGGGAGGGATTTTCAAAGAATCCCGATTGGCCTCCTCGGAGGGCAATAAAATCCCATGTAGCTATTGTGCCAAGGCAAAAGCTTGACTTCTCAACGCTCAGCATTATCATTATCTCCCTTTAACAACTCTGCCTCTCACCCCACCCAGGTTCCTGACGCGCTGACAATTAGAGCTAGTCCCAACAGAATGGGAAAGGCAATTAAAGGAAGAAAGAAAACAAGTGCAGGGAGCCAGGCCACGCACAGGTCCACCAACCTTGGTTCTTAACCTCCGCAAATTCCTTGTTGTACTCTTCAAGTGTTTCCCGCAGTTTCTGGTTCTCCGTCTCAATGTCGTGCAGGCGCTGTACTTTGAGCTGTAGCTGTTGTCCCAGGTCCAGGGCTGGCACGGGATCTGCAGGGCAGGAGGGCACATGTCAGCCTGCCAGGACACCAACCCATGCCCAGACAGAGGCCGGGGGAGGCATCCCACACGCCCAGGAAGTCACCTCCCACAGGCCGCCCGGGGCCTCAAACCCAGGAGCCCTGGCTGCCAGACAGCGGCCACCTTCCCAGCATCCTCCACGTGTGACAAGGGGGCAGGGGACAGTCCTGGATCCATGGGGATTTGCTTTTAAGAGAAACTCAGCTGGTGAGGGAGGGAGCCCTGCCTGGCTCATCCCCTTTGGTCCCAGAAGCTGCCGGCAGGCTCTGGGTCCAGTCCTTCCAGGCTGGAAACTAGGGAGGTGGAAAGCATGCACCATCTCCTTGTCAACACTGGGGGAGAGGCATGGAACAGGAGGGGACCCGCAGCTTAGGGGACTCAGGGACAGGGCCTGGCTTCCAACACAGGAGGCAGACAGCTCCAGGCAGCTGTCCACCGCCTGGAGGGGCAGCTGATGGGGGCACGAGAGAACCCTGGGGGGTGCTAGGCTCGGGATCCCGTTGCCTGCTGTTGAAAGGTGCTGAGAAGAGCCAGGGGTGAGCAGCTGCAGACCCCTACAAAAGCTTGCGTGGGCACCCAGCAGCGCCAGATGACAATACCAAAAAGCAGGAGAAAACAGAGCTAGGCCTGTGAGGCCTTGAGGCCAAGAGAAGGAGACATACTTCCAGGTCAACATGCCTGCATGTGTGCATCACCTACTGACCACGGGAGCCGTGCTGGCAGCTTTTGGGTTTGAACTCAGGACTCTGTCTTCCTCAGGCAGGCACTCTACCACTTCAGCTGCCACCCTCCCACTCCTGCTTCCCAAGCAGCTGGGGTTACAGGCCGTGCCGCCAGGCCTGGCCTTGCACCCCTGGATTTGAGTGCACACCTGACAGGGCTTCCCGGCACGGGGCAGGTGGACACGAAATGTTCCGCCGCCTCAGCTGGATGCCCGTGGCCCACATCCTCCTCGACCCCCAACCCCCGGGCCAGGCGAGGGTCAGAGGGTGCCAGCCTCCCTGTGGGAGATGGCCGCAGAGTCCGCATTTGCTGTGGGGGAATGGGTCAACGTGGCCTATGTTCAAGCGTGCTCTTCCATCTCCCCATGCCCGAGTCATTAATTTCTCAGACTGGGGCTCCAGTGGCTCAGTGGGCGCGTCTACCAGGAGCCAGAGGTTGTCTGACGTGGCGCTGTCTGTGCAGAGTTTACAAGAGGCGCCCGGGACCCGGGCGGGACCCACGCCAGAGCCGCAGCCGAGCGTCAGCCCCAGCGCTGGCCGTCTTCTGCCTGTGTCTCCAGCCTGACTTCTCCTTCTCGTTCCTGGCTTTTGAGGATGATTTGAATCAGTACCCAAATATTTATGTTCAAGTTGATTTTAGAAGCTATTTTTGGGGAGATGGTTCTTCTAAAATGCAAGTGACACTAACAAAAAGACGGAATTCTGAGAACAAGGTACAAGGTTTGCTTCCCTCACCCCCTTTTAAATAAATTTCAGTGTCTCCCCACTGGCACCAGTGGCTCAGGCCTGTAATCCTCGCTAGTCAAAAGGCTGAGATCTTCTGGATCCCAGTTCAAAGCCAACCAACACAAAGACATCCACGGATGAGACTCTTATTTTCCATGCACCATCAAAAAGCCAGACGTGGCACTGTGACTCAAGTAAGTGGTAGCATGCCAGCCTTGAGCACAAAAGCTCAGGGACAGCACCCAGAACCTGAGTTCAGGCCCAGGTCTGGCACCACACACACATGGTGTCTTCTTAGGAAACATTCCAACTTTTCTCCCTTCACGGCCTCATGCTGGGCAAGTGGTTGCAGAGAAGTGAGCGAAAGCCTCATCAGGCCTCTTATGCTTGGGGCTCAGCCCCTGCATAGCAGGGACTACAGGCAGGCCTCCAATGCCTGGCCAGGACCCACTGGGTTGAGTCCATGTGGAACCAGTGACACAAGAAGGCAACACACACACGATACAACCTCCAGAGCGCCGTTCTCTAGGTGAAAATTCCAGCAATCTCCTGCTTATTCATTATGGTGTCCACAATTTAATTTCACACGATTAGGGGTTAATGCCAAAGCAGCCACTCTGGTGAGCGTGAGGAGCTCGGCCCCCTGACTCGCTCTGCGCGGCCGGGACGGAGCGCCGAGTGTGGCTGAGTATTGTTTTGGGATATGTAAAAGGCCTTGCTGAAGCATCTCTTAGGCTTAATTTTTTATTACGTGTATTAAAGGAACAGCTAATTACCACATGACGATATAATGGCTCTAGCATGTTTGGGCCAGAGACCAAAACAATGAATTTCGGCGTGCCAGATCCAGCCTGCCTACTCATCTGGGGAAGTCACAGCTTTCCTCTGTCGCACTGATGGTTTCCAGTAGCTTGTCAGGCCCGACTGGCCAGGGCGGGGGCCACATGCAGAACCACCAGTTTAGGGGAGGGGAGTCACAGAACACAGCCAGGGGCCAGAGGGGTGCACCCAAGTCCAGAACCCCCTCCCAGCCTCCTCTAGCCCCGTGTGGTAAATCTGCAATGTTTTATGATCACTTCATAGTTTAGTCTTGAGACATACTCTGAGGTGTGACACAAGCCTCAAAGGTGGTAATTATAACCAACCAAAAACAGCATCACCCACATTTCTTAAGTCCCTTTACTGAGGCCCTAGGGCCTGATCCCATTCACTCATTCCAGCCATCCCTGGGGGTGGGGGGAGCCCTGGCTTGTGTCAGAAGCCGGCCATACAAACAGGAATGCAAAACTCCCATTACGA
This sequence comes from Megascapheus bottae, assembly GCF_031878675.1. Classification (NCBI taxonomy): domain Eukaryota; kingdom Metazoa; phylum Chordata; class Mammalia; order Rodentia; family Geomyidae; genus Megascapheus; species Megascapheus bottae. The sequence continues at coordinate 4,980,121 of NC_143542.1, read as the reverse complement.
ATGTGGCTTCCCGGAAAGCAGCCAAATTCAATGTCACTGGGTTCAAGTGCTGATTTCCTGAGTGACATTGTGCTCAGGTGAGGCCAGGCCAGCTGGGCGATAAGGGCAGAACTCTACTAAAACCAGTAACTAAAGCGAAACGGGCAGGGGACATGGCTCAAGTAGAAGAGCACCTGTCAAGCAAGCAAGTGGCTTGGTTCTGTCAAAAAAGGGGGAATGGTGGGGGTACAGTCCAGAACCACCACAAAGTCTAAAACAAGCCTTGGAATGATCACACTGCCTGTCAATAATCAACCGTCTACCTGAACAAACTTAAGAAACAACGGAATCCAGATGGTAGCATTCACAACATCCTACACTTGAGGCAGGAAGTGGGTGTCACTTAATATAAATGGAATGCAAGTCAGGCATTGGTGGCTTACGCCGGCGATCCTAGCCACTCAGGAAGCTGAGATCTGAGGACTGTGGTTCAAAGCCAGCCTAGATAGGAAAGTGTGGGACTCTTGTCTCCAATTGACCCCCAGAACTGGTAGAGTGCCAGTTTGGAGTGAAAGAGCTCAGGGACAGCAGCCTGGGCCCAAGTTCAAACCTCATGACTGACCAAAGCAACACCAGAAAAGTATTCAACCAAAAGAAAGTAGGAAAAATAGGATAAATGCAACAAAACACTTGAGACAGAGACAGAGGCTTCACAGAGTTCAATGGCGACTTCACCGGCACTTTCTCCATGGTTACACTAAATGTAAGCGAGCGAACTATTCTAGTTCAACGGCAGAACCCAGGCGCAGTGATTACAGATTCAAAATTCTCTTTCTGGTAATCACTAGCCCACTGAGATGTAAGAATGGTTAAGGAAGCAAGAGCCTGGGAGGGCGTGAGGAACCGGCTGGGCCATGCCCGCCTGTGGACCAACACACAGAACCAACACGAACCAAAGCCAAAGCACAGTCTTTGACCACCATAGAATAAAAACAATATTCTGAGCCTCCACTTTAAGAAAATCCAAGCGAGAGAACAGATCAAACCCAAAGTAGGTAAATGTTAGCAAATAACGGGTAACAATTCAAAGATGATGGGAGAGGTCAATGTAAACAAGTTGGTTAAAGAACAACAACAGAAAACTCCCACTAAAATGGAGTAGCCTCTAAGATCAGAACACTGGAGAGGGGAACCCAGCACAGAGTCTATGGAAGTTAAGTTTGAAATGACACAAACAAACAAACAAACCAACCCTTGCTCTTGGCTGGTGCTCTGCCGCTTGAGCCGGCATGCCTCCAGTCTGATGGCCACTTGGAGTTTCAAGACTTCTCTGCCAAAGACCCTGTCTCCCCTCGATGAAGGGGCCGAAGACTGGCGGTTCTATAAGCAGCGTGAAGCGCTAATTATCTAGCACTATGGGTTATCAGGAAGCCTCAGCTCAAACCACAGGGGAAACCGCACAGCCATGAGGATTCCTAAAACCCTGGCAGTGGTGGCCAGGACACAGAGCAGCTGGACTGCTTCTGATCCTTGAAGGAGGATGAGAGGGCAAAAGGACTGCAACAAGACGTGGCTTTTCTTACCAGCCACATGGGTGACAGCCGTGGGATCTGAAATCCCAGTGTCTGCGGACAGCAAGGCAGGCCCGTGTCTGCACAACGGCCCCTGGGGGCTCACGTCCATCAAGTGTGGCCTCTCCATGTGGCGGGAGGGTAGGCGACATCCTCCATGGCCCCACAAAAACCCTTGACATTACAGCGTTGACAAGGCTCCCTGGCGCCAGGGCGGGACTGGGGCTGGCTGGGTGATCGGAAGGAGAGCAGCCACGACTCTGGTGCTGCGCTGCTAAGCTGGCTGGTCAGCAGGTGCGGGGTGTCTCCCTGGGTCAGGGCATCTGCCGCCAGGCGACCCCCCGTTCACAGCACCCACAGCCAGCAAATCCCGTCCCCAATACAGAAAGGTCACTGGGGCTTGGGGTCACAGGGACCAAGAAATGTGACCCTATCCCCCCACCTTTGCTTTACCAAATACTACGTACACTCAAGGTGGGCATGCCCCCTCAGCAGTGCTGACTTGACACGAAATGTGGGGTGGAGGTGGGGCTCAGCGGGACCAGTGTGCATGGATGGTACGCAAGGCCTGCTCCCAGAACAGCCAAAAGTACGTGTGTGCGTGCGTGCGTGCGTGCATGCATTTTTCTCCCAAAGAGAACAAAAGGATTTCTGTGTTGCTAATAAAATATTTGAATTCCTTATTAGTCTCCCTCAGCGTCCTTTATCTGTGCTTTAGAATGTGATGTGGAATTTATTTAATCCACGACTATAATTACACATATGCATCATGCACATAAAAAAGATACACTAGGCCTGGAAGCCCACAGCTCCTTCTCCGGGCACCATGGTCTGAGCCAGCGGGCACAGGGCTGGGCGGGGGGAGGCAGGTGGTGGGCGGGGCCGAGCTGGGCGGATGGGCCGGCAAGGCCGCCCTGACAGCTGGGAGGGTGGCCAGGGTGTATGTACGTGTGGTGACATCACACATGGTCCCGGAGGTCAGAGGCCGTGTGTGCGTGCGTGTGTGTGTGTCTGCGCGCACGCGCTGCTCTTGAGCCCATGGGAGTTACAGAAGTCACAATGGAATGGCTGTGTGTGGACACTGGAAGGCAAGAAGGGGGTCAGGCAGGGCAGAGGGTCTGCATGTGGCCCCTGCAGGGACCCACTAGGGACTGGATCTCTGTGGGTGCCTGGGGTGGCACGACATGGGGGGCTGGTATGGGACTGTTTACAGGGCTGGGAGTGTGGCCTAGTGGTAGAGTGTTTGCCTTGTGTTCATGAAGCCCTGGGTTTGATTCTTCAGTATCACATATACAGAAAAAGCTGGGAGTGCTGCTGTGGCTCAAGTGGTAGAGCACTAGCCTTGAGAAAGCCCAAGGACAGCGCCCAGGCCCTGAGTTCAAGCCCCAGGACTGGCAAAAAAAAAAAAAAGGAAAAGGGACCGCTTGTATGCTCTGGTCCCGCAGGGACTCTGGCACCAGCGTCCAGCCTGGGCCCCCTGGCTGGTGCCTCGGAAGCTGGCAGCCGCTCGGGAGGGGCTCACAGCCGCTCGGCTCTGCCTGCGCCATGCCAAGCTGGGGAGGTGCGGAGACAGCGGCAGGCGACGTCGTGTGGGCCCAGAGGCCACATCTTAACAAACCCACGTCCCGTGCTGGCCGAGTGCGGCGGTGCCACCAGCCCGAGATGAATGCACCCCTTGTGTGGACGGCCCCGGCCATGGCATCACAGCGCGCCAGACGCTGCCTTTAGCCTGGGCACTCTAGGCTAATGTAATCATACGATTACATAATTAACCCAGCTGTCTCATTAAGAAAATCAACTGGAATTCAGGGCATAATTAGTCATACAGCAATTAGCATGGTGATGAGCGACTGATGAAGAGCTGCCGGGATACCCAGTGCCAGGACCACCCCAGCACGGGTGACGAGGGGACCTCGCACCTCAGGAGAGTCCTGGAGTCACGGGAGTGCCACTCCCAGCCCCTTGCGGGCCCCGGGGGAAGGCCTGAGCCAGGCCAGGCGGAGCTGGCCGCAGCGGAGCCATAGGGGTGCAGACACCCACATTCCTGCGCAGTCACAGCCAGCCCCTCACTTGGGAGCGCATCGTGTACCCCCTGCCAGATCTGGGGTGCTGGCTAATCTGGTCAGTTCTCTGGTGGAGAACTGCCTGGTCTCTGGTCCCCCAGCAGCCGGTGCAGGGTGTCGCTCTGCCCCAGGCCTGCCACTTGTTCCGCAAGACCTCAGGGGTCTGCTCCAGGCCCAGGAGCCCCAGGGGAGCATTTGCATGCCATGCCCCGGCTCTTGCTTTGGGGGTGCAGCCTGAGGTCCCCCTTCTGTCTTCTGTCTTCAGGGCCTGGGCCGGTTCTCTACACTGAATGCACACGTTGTATGAGGGCACACTGGGCGTGTGTGAGGGCGCCTGCTCGGGCTCCCTCGGCCCAGGGGCACCGGGGCTGGCGGGAGGGGGGGAGGGGGGGCTGGCGTGCCCACACGGGGAGACCTGGAACACACGGACTGGAGTTCCCTGTGACCAGGCCGGAGCGACCACATTTCCACAGTTTGGAGGACAGCTCTAACTGAACGGAAGGTTCTGCCATGGGAGCTGGGCAGGGGTAGGCAGGGAAGAGGACAGCATTTTCTAATTTTAGCCTGCGGTGTGTCCCTGCCAGAAAATCGTGGGCAGAGGACTGGATTGCAGCTCTACTCTCGTGGCAACACTTGAAAAATAGTTCTCCAAAAGACGAGAGTCTCCTGTCCTCCTGTGCCTGAGGGTAAACCCCCCCCGCCAAAGGGGGTTCCTGAACACAAACCAGAACCCCAGTCCTACAAGGAGAGGAGGTTCTGGGCTATCAGGGCCTCTTCCAAGGGATCTCTTGGCCTGTGGTGTGGACATCCACCAAGTGGGCTGGGGCCCTGTAGAAATCGGGTGACAAGATCAGTTGTGATGCCCTGGGTTGTTCCAGTTCGTTGTTTCTGTTGTTTCTGGGGTCAGTGACTGTTTCACATTGCCAGAAACACATCCCCTAAGACAGCAGCCTTGAAACGCTTGCTTCCAGCATGGTGTTCGGGTGTGAAGAGTTTTGTTTAGAGAAAGTAAAGCGCATGCAGCCAGGAGTCCAACAAGATTCTTACACCAGAATCCATCAGCTGCAAGTAGCCAGAATGCTCCCCTCCATCCGAGTAACCGCAGCCGGTAAGCTGTGTAGTAGCTTCGCAGGGCAGTTCGGCTGCCAACTGAGTCTTCTGTCAAGAACTCATCCCTTAGAAATGACCGCCGCAGCCAGGTGTCACAGCTCACGCCTGTCCTCCCAGCTACTCAGGAGGCCGAGATCTGAGGATCACAGTTCAAAGCCAGCCCAGGCACAAAAGTCCATGAAACTCTTATCTCCAATTAACCACAAGAAGCCAGAAGTGGCGCTGTGGCTCAAAGTGGTAGAGCACTAGCCTTGAGCCAAAGAACTCAGGGACAGGGCCCAGGCCCAGAATTCAAGCCCCACAACTGATCTCCCCTCCCCTGCCCCCTGGGGTGGGGGGAAAGACTGTTGCTAGGGACGGATGGCTCACACCTGTCATCCCAGCTACTCAGGAGGCTAAGATCTGAATCCAGGTTCAAAGCCAGCCTGGTTAGGGAAGTCCAGGAGGCTAACCTCCACACCACTCAAAAGCTGTGGTTCAAATGGCACCAGCATCCAGGCCCTGAGTTCCAGCCCTAATATCAACACCCCATCCCCCCGAAAAGCCCTACTGTTCCTGAGGTGTTTCTGGGACAGGGATATCACGGTTTTATCTGTAAGTCTCCTGCAAATAGTGGGGCCTAGGCTCGTATGTGCCGTGCACTAACAAGGGCTATTCAGACATGGGGACCACAGGACAGTTTCTGTACTGGTTTACGCCGTCCCCTCCCTGCTGGGGAAGTGAACACACCCCCACTGTCAAAACTGGGAGCAAGCAGCCAGGGTCACCACGCCAGGCCGATGGCCGGCAGATTATGCGTTTCCCCCTAGCTTTGCCGTGAGCCCTGGGGAATGAGGAGCTGCGGGCAGGCAGCGGTGTGGTGTGCGGGGCGTGTCGGCACTGGTGTGACCCCACAGACTGCACACGTGGCCTGGGGTGTGGACACTTCCTGCGTGAAGTGGACAGGCACGCCATCCAGGCACAGCGTGGTTTTCTCACGGTCTACTCGCTCAGCTTCTCCCCGGGCGGCCTCGCGGCCACGGTCGTCTTCAATAGACAAGGGGCAGAATTAAGGAGACTTGTCCTCGCCACGTTTTCAGTGGCCTTCTCTTTTTAGTGTTTTAAACCAAGTGAAGCCAGGGGAGCAGATATTCTCTGTCTACCTCTCAAAGCCTTCCCCTTGAGGGGTGCGAGAGCCGGGGGCTAGGGCTGGTATCCTGGGGCGTGTGGTTCACAGTGAGGCCCGGGTTTCATCTACTCACTTATGCTGCCATTTGGCAAATCCCTACAGCGTCTGCCACGCAGGAGGCACTGGGTGGCTCTGGGAAACCATGAAGCATGAGGCCACACGGCCCCGGCCTCTGCTGAGCCAGAGGAGAGGCAGCTGGGCCTTGATCTACCACGCAGAGCACATCATACGAAGAGAGCTGGGCAAGCCACGCTCCCAGGACCACTGTCACCGGTGAGGCCACCTGCCAATCGGAACGCCATTATGCCACCTATATCCAGCCGTCACCGAGGGAGGGCACGGCCTGGTGGCATCCTCCTGTAGTCCCTGCCTTTGAGGCAAGAGGATCACAGGCTCAAGGCCTACCACATGAGAGGGACGGGAGTCAGTGGAGCCAAGGTAGCTGGGGAGTGGGTCAGAGGAGGCGGGACCCAGAGCGCTCAGGGGCCAGTGGGTGGTGTGGCCTCTGACCTGGCGTGGGCCGCTGCCTAAGGCAAGGATGCAGGAGGAAGACAAACCAGCAGAAGCAGGTTCCTACCGGTCACCCAGGCTGACCTCAGAGTGAGGACCCCATCAGAGACAAAGCTGTCGTGACCGAGACAACCCTGAGCTGGGTCCCTCACTGCTGGTGTGCCAGGGCTCTGCCGGCCACCCCTGGTGTATGCCAGGCATTGGGTGCAGGGCAGCGCTCTGCCCTGGAGGAACAGTCCATCGGGGGACCAATGGCCAAGAAAGAAGAAAACAACACCGGGCATGGTGGCACACACCTTTAAGCCCAGCCACCAGGGAAGTGGAGGAAGGCGTGGCGTGGGCTGGGGGGAGAGATCTCCATTCTGAATCCAGTCTGGGCAAAGTTGGCGGAACCCTATCTCAAAGATAAACTATAAACACAAGGGCAGTGAGTGTAGTTCAAGTGGTAGAGTGTTTGCATAGTGATCCCAAGGCCCAGGGTTTGATCCCCAGTGCAACAGACAAGCAAAACAAGAGAGCCAAGCAGGTGCCCAGACAAGCGTGGTGGGCAGGCCTGGCTCTTTCTGGGTCGGGGTGGGCACACAGCTGCAGTAGCAGCTTCCTTAGGCTGTGGGATTGTGTGAGCGGTTATTACTCAACCAGAGGCCAATACACCCCTGAGTGATTCTGGTCTCCCTGGACCTGGAGCCCGAAGCCTGCAGACAGGGACGCCAGCCGGCCCGGCCCAGCCAGAGGCGGTCGGTAAATGCATAGCTATTGACCAGGCCCTTCCTGTAAGCCTGGCCACAGGATTACCTCATCTGGACCACCATCAGACCCCCCCTCACAGGTGGAGTGCTCTGGCTGCCGTCCACAGCTCAGGCTGTGCCACTTTCTCACCAACTTTGTTATTACAGGAAACACCAGGGTTCAGCCACGCCCGCCATATTAGTTAAACGGTGATTTTGGCCATTTCAGCCCCAAATGATAATTAGGAAGATAAGAAATGTTTTTGGTCTCATATGAGAAAAAGGCAGCTCTAAGTAAGTACCCAAGTCAGGATGAAAATTCTAGAAAACACTGTGCACGCACATGCACCGCTGCTCAGGCGAGTGGCACACAGATGGCACAGAACTGTCTTTTCAGGATCTGTGGGAATTTCAGACAGAAAAACTGTAGAAGCCAAGCGCTGGTGGCTCATGCCTGCAACCCCCCTAGCTACTTAGAAGGCTGAGAGCTGAGAACTGTGGTTCCAAGCCAGACCAGGCAGGAAAGGCCATGAGAGTCTTAGCTCCGGTGAACCAACTAAGTCCAACCAAGTGGTAGAGCACTAGCACTTGAGGGGAAAAAATAAAAAATCAAAAAGCTCAGGGACAGTACCCAGGCCCTGAGTTCAAGTCCCATGACCACCACCACCAACAACAAGAAAAGGAAAAGAATCGTGGAAAAGGTAACCAATAGCTTATTTGCTGGATAACTGGCCTGGAAGCTCTCTACTGGGGGGGGGGGGGCGCCCTGGACAAGTGTGACCATTTGGGTAGGGAGTGAAGCTTTGTTAGGGAAGAGCCGGGAATGACCCTCTGGGTCTCTGGCAAAGACAAACCCGCCAGCTTCTCCCTTTCAACTCGGCCACCCGGTGGCAGACAGGGCTGCGTTCCGGACCGCAGTTCTTACGTGTGAACTCTGCTCCAGAATGGCGGCCACTTCACAGTGGAACCCTCTGCAGCAGAGCCCACAGAACCGGTTCATGAAAGAGCCAGTGCTCTGGAGAAGGAAAACTCTCTGGGGACCCAAGCCCAGGCGACGCTGGCCCCTAACCTCTCCAGGCCCGAGTCAGTGCCGCCACACCACAGCTCCGATGGAAAGCTCCCAGCCACCACCTCACAAAGAAGAAAAGGAAATGCCACCTGCCTAGCCACGGCCACCGAGGCCCCAAAGTCTCCCTTTACCCTTTTAGAGGAGCCTCCGCTAGCTTTCAGGAACCCCCTCGTCACCCACAAACTCCCACAGAGAACCCTCAGCCCAAAATTCAGTACCGAGAGCTGGGTAAGCTCTGGTGGCTAGTAAGGCCCAACATCCCCTCCACGGCAGAGGAAGGGAACCGGTCTCCTCCCTGGCAGTTTCCTAGCCGTTTTTCCCTTCAGTGGAAGACTTGTGCAAAAGGCCTCGGTTCCTGGACGAGGCCCAGTGGGTGTTCCAAGGGCCCCGACCCCTGCAGGCGGCCTCTCAACCACGGGAGGCCCTTGTGGAGGCATTGAGCAGAGGTGCCATGGTTCCCTTGACAGATGTGCTGGCTTTCCGCGCTCGCGCCACATCGGGCTGGGGCGCACCCAGGCCTCCGCTTCCCTGCCTCCCCGGTGGTGGCAGGGGCGGCAGCTGGCCGGCCCCAGCTTACCTGGAACATCAATCAGTCTCTTGTAGACGTTCAGGAAGGCTGCCTCCGCCTCTTTGCTTCTTTTACTTAGTGCATCAATCTGCAAGAAAAAAACAAAAAGAAAAGAAAAGAAAAACCAGGCACTCAACGTTTGGCAAGGGGTAATTTAAAAGTCATTGGGGAGCGAGTGAATCCCTCAGCCGAGCAGGCCCGTCTCCACGCGGTGCCTCCCACCTGTCTGCAGCTCCGGAAGAGGAGACAGCAGGTGGGGCGGGGGCAGAGCACCTCCAGAACTCAGCACCCACGGCGGAGGCCGTGGTCAGCCAGGGGCTACACCCCGGCCAGGACCACTGGGCACAGGGCAAAGGGGCAGACAGCCAGGTGAGAGCCAAAGCTCATGCCCAGAGCAAAGTGCTCCAATCTGGGGGTTCTGAGATCCTCTCAAGAGCTTCATGAAGCAGCCAGGAAATAGTGGCTCATGTCTGAAATCTTTGCTACTCTGGGGCCTGAGACCTGAGGACGGTGGTTCAGTCACTTTATAAAAAAGTTGACACTCGCCAAGAGGGAAAACATTTTCAGTCTCCTAAGAGAAAAAGGAAAATACAAGAGACTCCCATCTACAATTAACCATCCAAAAGCCAGAAGCGGACATGTGGATGAAATGGCGGAGCCCCTCGCCCCAACCTTGGCAAAAAAACCAAGCTGTGAAGCCGTGAGCTCAAGTCCCAGTACAGGCACAATGAAGAGAGAAGGAAAAGGAGGGAGGGAGGAAAAGGAGGAGAAAGAAGAAAGAGGAGTGGGAGGAAGAAAAGGAGAAAAGAGGAGAAAGAGGAAGGAGGAGGAGAAGAAGAAAGGCACAGAAGAAAGAGGGAGGAGAAGGAAGAAGAGGAGGAGGAGGAGGAGGAGGAGGAGGAGGAGGAGGAGGAGGAGGAGGAGGAGGAGGAGGAGGCGGCGGTGGCAGAGGAAGAATTATTAGAAGAGGAAAGGGCACCACCGGGGCAGGCAGAACACAGGACACAGGCACTGTTAGGCATTTCTCATGACCATCAAGCACCCATGACGGAAGAGACACAGAAACATACACTGGAGCTATGGCGACGGGGCTGCGGACATAGATGAGGTGCAGAGGCCACCGTGGGTCCAGGACCGTGGCCAGGACCTGGGTCCTGGCTGACCAGGCGGGACTGGACTCCCCGGGCACCGCTGACTCTCCAGAGAAGGCAACAACCGTTTCCTACTAGTAACTGGACAGTCAGGCCCGAGTGACACAGTCGCCACGAGCAGGGGTCAGCTTGTACACCCGAGGCACCCCATGTCCGCCCAGGCACAGGCAAGGACCTGCCATCGTGTGTCCCTCCTGCTGCACACAGCGCCAGGCTGGCCGTGTCTAGTGTCAGTAGAGAAGCAAAGCCTGGCCACAGCGTGCAAGGGCCGTCTTTATTTTTTTAAAAATAAAATTTCCCCGTCTGATTCTGAAGTGACTTCTACTCCTTATGTAATAGAAAAAAAAAGTGAGAGAAGAAGATTCAAGGGACGCATCTGTTCTTCACTGGATCCAGTCATTCTGTCTGAGCTCTGTCTCTTCACTCCTTTCCTGGTTAAAAGGCACACACCCGTAGCCCCAGCCCTTGGGAGGCTAAGGTAGGAAGAGCTCCAGGCGGGCCTGGGCTGCAAAGTGCCCTGCCCCACCCCTGCAGTTAAACGGAGACCCAGGGAAGAATGGGGGTGGAGCCTGTCCAGGGCTGCCAGGCCTGGTAGGAGGTGTAGGCGGTTGGAGGATGCCAGCTAAGGGCGGTGAGGGGTTCCTCTTAGGGTGATGAAAATATCCTACAGTTGTTTGTGGTGAGAGTTGCAAAACTTTATTAAGTTTACAAAAAGCCAGTGAATTCAACACTTTCTGTGGCTGAACCTGTATCTCAATAAAACCCTTGAAATTAAGTTGTACATAAAATTCTGAATTGAGCGTTCTTCTACTAACACATCCCTCATCTCCCCTCCTCCTTTATCCCCCAGAATCAACTGCAAGTCCTGAGAAACGCCTTCCTGGCACTGCGTCAATGGTGCCTTATACCCACACTTGCAGAGGTAGACGTCAGAGGGGCTGCAGTGGGGGGCTTGGTGTGCCACTTTGCTACCTTCAAGTCCACACCCAAGCTCACCAACTCAGCTCATCATTGGTTAGGAACTAAAGAGAGCTCCTGCCAGTGGAAAGGATGGGGTCTGAGAGCCGGGCCCGCCCGGCTCCTTCCTGGGCTGGCCTTCTTCCCCAGGACACCATGTTGAGGTGGTAACCCCATAACCCGGAGGGCGACAGTCGCTGCAGGTGATGGGGCCTGGGAAGTCATCACTGTGGGTTTTGTACCACAGGACTTCATACCCTCGAGAGGACACCTGGACAGAGATGGCCGGGGACAGTCCTGCCCACCCAGGCCGGCCAGACAGCCAGCGACCAGCAGAGGCAGTGTGCGTGGCATGGCCGGGGGCTTTCTTGGTCCAGAGGGCGCCAACTGTGCCCGCTCCTCACTGCTGGCATTCAAGGACTGGGGACTATTGGTTCTGATGTCTGAGTGACCCAGTTGGTGGCACTTTGCGACGATGAGCCCATGCCATTCCCCTTTGCCCTTTCACCAGTTCACATCCCACCCCTGGCACCAGGGCCCCCCAGCAAGGCCATGGGGAGCTCCTCCTGCCTTCGGGAAGGACTGAGGATCCCGGGGCCTGACCCTTGGCCTGAGCCCAAGACAAGCCTTAGTATTTGTGGGACTTCTCTCAACCCTTGTCAAGTCCTGGCCGAGCCAGCCTCCCGGCTCTCCAGACACCCCAAGGCTCCCAGAGCCCCCGCCGGGGGGGGGGGGAAGGGAGCTGGCTACCTTCCCAGGATGGCATGAGGCATGGCGCCCCACAGCTCCCTAAGGTGACAGCCCCGCCCCGGGGCCACCTCCCAGACAGGCTTCCAGCCAAGCTCTGCACACCCACAACCAGGAAGCCACCTCGGGATGGTCCCTTCTTCCCCGTCTTGTCCCACCCAGTGCCAGCCCCAACATGGCATGTCAGCTCCTCCCAGGGGAAGAGGCCAGGGACGCCCCAAGGCAGAGTCCCAGGTTAGACATGGCAGCTCCTTCAGGTGCCCGTGTGGGCCCAAGATGGTGATGCCATATCCTGCCCCCACCCCACAGGGCCAGAGGAGAGATGTGCCCAGGAGGGGCGGGCGGGGGGCTGGTTGCGGGGAGCCTGTGGGTCCTGCCCGCCCAGGGACCAGCCTCCAGTTCAGGTTCACAGCCCACTGCTGCCACACCCAGATACTCCCTGTTCCCAGCATACGCCAGTCATTTCCACTCAGCCTGGAAGGCGCCTTCTGGAATGTTCCCCTCATCCTTAGCTCAGCTGTGGCCACACCCCACTCCACAGGGGACTGTCCCCCAGCCAGGCCCTGCCCAGGAGACCCAGATTCCTTGAAAGCCCCAGCATGTTCCCGACGCCGCTGCTGCAGAGCCGGGATCTGCACAGGAGGCGTCTCCCCAGGTCCTGCGGTGAAGGCACAAGCCACCCGCCGGCCGCCCGGGGCTCGCCGCGCATCTGTGACATGATGCCAAATCTGTCGGTGCTCTCTCTGCCCTAGTCCTGCTCTGGGGTTGAGACGTGAGCGCCCCTGGCCGGCCACGGCCACTGTGTCCCCTCCTTGCCCTCGACTCCCACACCTGGTGCCCCATGGTGAACTCCGGCCCAGAGTCACTCTGCCTACCCCAGCAAGGTCCGGGGACGTGCGGCCACACCCAGCCCGTCCATGGAGGCCACAGGATTTGGGTCCACGCTCAGCCCATCTGCTTGATGGCGTTGTCCCTGAGCTCTGCAGCTCAAGGTTGCTGCCCTACCCTGGAGCCAAGCCCCACTTCTCTCTCTCTCTCTCTCTCTCTCTTTTTTTTTTCTAGATGTTAATTGGAGAGAAGAGTCTCAGGTCCTTTTGTGCCCAGGCTGGCTTTGAACCTTGATCCTCAGATCTCAGCCTCCCGAGTAGCTAGGATGACGTCCGGCTAGAGCACAGCATCAAAATCTTGAAGTACCAGGATCTACTTTCAGTGTGAGGAGGTGGGCATGGAAGGTACCCTGTGGCGGGGACAGACAGCTCTGCTGGTGGGGCTTCTGTGTGTGGCACGCCTTGGCAATGGGCTGAGACTTCTGGCAGAAGCTTATGGAAGCATTCCTTCACTGCCCCCGGAGCTGCGATCTGCCACCAGGCTTTCACGGCGGACGCTGACCCCTGAGTCCATTCAGTGCTCACTATAGGGCTGTGTGGACAGGACGTGGCCTTGCTGAACGCTGAACAGGATTCGAGGAGCCCAGGCCAGGCAGGGGTTGCAGCCTTGGCAGAACAGCCAAGGGCAGGGCGATGGTGCCATGAATGTGAGCCACAGAGACAAGGCATGGCGAGGCCACCGCACACCGCAGAAGAATGAGAAGGACAAGAAAACAAGCCGGGGACAGGTGGCTCACGCTTAACAATGGCAGTTACTTAGGAGTCTGAGATCTGAGGATCATGGTTCAAAGCCAGTCAGGGCAAGAAAGTCTCTTATCTCCAATGAAGCAGTGTGAAGGTGGAAGTGGAGTTGTGATGGAGCTCCAGCTTGAGCAGAAAAGCCAAGCGAGAGCACAGAGTCCTGAGCTCAAGACCCAGTTCTGGTACAAGAAAGACAGGAGAAAAACTGGCCCTGACGCCCACTTCTTTCTGGGCAGCTGGCCTCTGAGGAGCCTGCTATCCTCTATCTTCTCTCCTCCACCCCATGTCCCAGGGTGGCCTGACCCAGGCGGAGCCCAGCTCAGACAGCAGGAACCCACGTGCCGGGCTGGGAGCTGTCTCCCTAGCTCCCTCCTTCCCTTACTCCAGCCATTAAAAGCCACCAAAGGAATGACACTGGGTCTCCCACCTGCATCATCCAAGGGCGAAGGGTGGGGCCCTGGCCTCTTCACCTCTCCCAACATCTCCAACCTGCACCCGGGGCCGGGCAAGGCCCCCAGGGGAGGAATGCCTCCCAGAGGCGCTCAGAACCCCCCTCCCACCGGAGGAGATTGTTCTTGGAGAACAGGCTAAGGTGAGGTGTGGAACACGCCTGGGTTCTGCAAGGCTGCGCCATACTCAATCAATATGCAACAATCAATTGTCTTTCTCTACACTGGCAGTCCACCATCTGAAAGTGAAAGGAAGACAAACAACCCTAGTTACAACTGCACTGAAATAATAATAATAAAAAAAAAAAAAAGAATGATACTCAGGAGCAAATGCAGCAAAAGAAGACTTAAAACTTGTTCTTCAAGAACCTGAAAACCTTGTTTGAAAGAAAGGAAATGAGACGCTAGTCTTTCCTGGGCTGAAGGCTTAACAGTGCTGCGGCGATAGCCACCGAGTTGATTTCTGATTCAGTGCGATGCCCATTAAAACCCCAGCTGCTTTCATTGTGGAATTGGCAGATGGCTCCTGAGATTCATATGGAAATGAAAGGGGTCCCAAACAGACAAAAACAATCTTGAATAAGAAAAATAAAGCTGGAGGACGCACATTGCCCAACTGCAAAACTTACTCCAAGCTACAGGAGCCGAGACTGTGGTGCAGACGTGAGGATGGACGCGGGGAGCAAGGAAAGAGAAACACCGGGCTCAGCAAGATGATGCCTGCGATCGGGCACACAACGCGATCCAGGATGTAAGCGGTTTGGGGTGTCGCACACACGGTGATGCGTGGGTATCATTTGGCTGAGCACAGAGGACCAAAGATGCCAGGACTGGCCCAGGAGGTGGCGGGCACACACACTGCCCTTAACACCTAGTCCTGCCTGGGAAGGCAGGGCCCCAGCACAGGGTGGTGGATGGGTGTGAGGTCCGGGAAATGGCTGGGCAGAGATTGCTGGAGGGTGGGGGGAGCTGCAGCCCACAGCCACTGGGGGGGGGGGGTTCCTCCTCAGGCACTCCACCCCAGCATGGCCTCCACCATCTGGCCCTGGTGTCAGCTTCTTTCAAGATATTACTGCATTACATTGGTAGAATGTTATTGAAATCTAATTAACATCTAGGCCAACTTCTCCAAGGGAAGAGACCTGCAGAAAATACCTTGATAATTTAAACTCTATAGTGTACAATACTGTAGGATTACTGGATAAGCTGGATAATTTTAGTCCAGTTTAAAAAAAAAAAAACTAGCGAGAGTAAATCAGTTGATTGGCTGACATCTATTTAGCTGGCTGTCCTGGCACGTGCGAGCCAGGCCAACTCCATCTCTGCAGGCAGGCTCCTGGAGCTTTTTCTGCTTTAGCGCCTCAGATGAGGTCTCCCATGTTTGCCTGGGCTGGCCCCTGGCTGTGATTTTCCCAGCCCTTCCACACAACTATCTGACAGGTCCCACTACACTCAGCGAGAGTTAGCTCATTCTTATACACAAATGCTGGTTTTAATTCTCAGTTCATCCTATGAGGTGACAGAGGTGCTGGAAGTCCGCTGGCTCGGCCAAGGTCAAGGCCAGGATGAAATCAAGGCTAAAACATTGTAACTCCAGGTCAAGTACTCTTATCTCATTGTTCTTGAGTTGCATTAGAAATGGAAGCTGATAGAACATAAAGCCCCTTTTACGGCAAGGGATGCTTCTGATTTACATAGAAGGCAAATTAACACCATCTGTCTGCCAATCGGTCCATTGATCCATCCATCCATCCGTCCATCCGTCCATCCATCCATCCATCCGTCCATCCATCTGTCTGTCCATCCGTCCATCCATCCATCCGTCCATCCTCAATCACAGCTTCCATCCAATGAGGATCCATCTGCCCATCCCCCTATATCTATTTATCTATTCAAATACCCATTCACAAAATCCATCCAACCTACCTATCACCCTGTCATCATCCATCCTTCCCACCTACCTAACCCATCCATCCATCCATCCATCCATCCAGCCATCCCTCTGTCCATCCACTGGTTCTCATCCGTCAGCCATCTACCCATCATCTCCACCCATCCTGCCAGGCACCATTCACACAGCATGTAGGTCCTACAGGCTCCATGAAATCAGTGCCTCCCTTAGTCTGCCCATGGCACATACCAGGGTTGAGCTCAGGCCTCACCTGGCACAGGGACCTTCAACCAACCGCAGATCTCGCCCTTGAGATGCTCAAGGTCGGGAAGGGAAGGGGGGGTGGAATCAGTGAGACAGGGCCTCTTCCTCACCCCACCCCCCATGAGAGCCATGTTGCAGGGAGAGGTGAGCCCGCTTAGGCGGGTCTGAGGGTGGAAGTAAGCCGGCTCAGGCAGGTCTCCCCATCAGGTAGGTCTCCCACTGTTAAGAAGTAAAATGGGGCTGGGAATGTGGTTTAGTGGTTGAGTGCTCGCCTAGCCTGCATGAAGCCCCGGGTTCCATTCCTCGGTATCACATACACAGAAAACGCCAGAAGTGGTGCTGAGGCTCAAGTGGTAGAGTGCTAGCCTTGAGCAAAAGAGGCTCAGGGATGGCGCCCAAGTCCTGATTTCAAGCCCCAGGACTGGCAGTAAATAAACAGGTAAGTAAGCAAGCAAGCGAAATGAGTGAGTCCCCCAGCCGTGTCTGCTGTGCACTGCACAGGACCCCACTTTCTACTCTGCCATCGCTGGGGATGTAAACGCTCCCACGTGCTCCTCATCCTACAGCTTTCCAAGCTTCTGCTCACCCATTTCAACCAGTTCAGGCCAATCCAGCAAAACTTCCCAGGTTTCCCCAGTGAACGGGACATGGGGAGACGCCAGGACCCGCCGCCCGCCCCTGGAGCAGGGCTGCGGGGAGCTGTAGGCCAAATGGTGGCCGGCGGGCTTGGCCCACTTGGACACGAGCCGTAAACACCCAAGGACTCCACCGACGGCGGCCCAGAGGATGTTAAAAATAATTATCCACTGAAAACATTAGATTTGCTCTGGATTGCTCATTACATACAATGGTTTAATAGGACTTTTATTGAATAGCTGCAGAGCTCTGGGCCGAAATCAATTTGCCGAGCACGTGGAATTCTGATGTCTGGCTCTTGACTTCCCCTGCGCACAGCAATTTTGTAACAGCGTCGGCTCGCAGTTGCTTCCAGAGCTCCGGCTACATCGCAGGAGCGTTTATTTCTGACCACAAAATTACATTTATTTAACAAAAAGCAGCTCCGGGTCTTTAAGAGGTTAACTTCTGGCGGGCTTGGCTGCGGTCCAGGCCGGGAGGAGCGCGTGAGCGCGGGGGCCGGGCCGGGCCAGCGCCGGGCGGCCGGCGTGATGAATGGACTGCTGAGAGCGCGCCTTTCCACAGCGCCCACTGCCGCCCTGGCTCCCATACATCACCGACTGGGCCTGGACGTATCTGACTGAAATTGAATTTGGCTTCTCTCTCAACCGTTCATTTCCGATGTTATGCAAGGTTATATCCTTTTCTGCTTCGGAGGAGAAAATGTGCTTCCAATTACAGAGCTGGCCTGCGCCACGCACCGCTCCTGCCGCGCCCCTAATTGAGACATCAACCCCGCCAACCTGCAGCCAGCCCCGTGCCAGCAGCCCGGGGCTCTCCCTCCCCGGCCGCCTCGGGGGGGACCGGGGTCCATGGTGGACAATGCCCAGCCACACAGGCCCCTGCAAGGGCCCGGCTGCGTGTCAGGGAGGCGGGACCCCGACTTCACAGGTGGTCACTGACTCAGAGAATGGGCTCTATTTTGGCAGCCCCCCCCACCCAGGTGCTCTTATAAAGGTTATGTACCAAGGGATTACAATCAGGTAGTGGGGACGCTTTCTTTTGTACGTTTTTTTGCCTTTTCTTCCCCCCCTAACTTTGCCTGGGCGTCTGGAATGTTGATTCTCCTATCTCTGTTTCCCAGGCCGTTGACACGGTAGGAATTAGCCACCACATCTGACTTGTTTTGTGAGATAGGATCTTGACCACTTGGCTACGGTGTGCGGGCACCTCAGTCCTCTTACCTCTGCCTTCTGAGCGGCTGGGATTACAGCTGTGAGCTACCATGCCCTGCTGAATGGGGGGCGGGGGGGTCTTCTTTTTAATGTGTGGATTTTAGAACACAGGGTCAGTGAGTACTCAGCAGCCAGAGCGGGGGCAGAGGCTAAGAAGCCCTCCCACGCTGGCAGTGGGAAAGCAAAGGGGACGGCGAGGAAGGATGGCACGAACACTCACAGATACACCACCCGGAAACTCAAAGCGCAGGGTCAGGAGGGCAGTGGGGCTGAACACAGGTGCTCTATAAGAAGAGAGCACACCACCTCCATACCTGTGAGCGCACAGCAGGGCCGCCGCCGTCACAGACGCAGAGCCACAAAGCCTGTGAGCTCCCGACACGGCCTTTGTCAGAGAGCCCGGCACGGCTGCCATCAGACGCAGAGCCCAGTGTGCTGTAGCACCTGAGAAGGCAGCACGTGATGCTGAAGGTGGGCAGAGCTGGATGCTGGGGCCCCAGGGGCCCCATCCCCTATCCTGACCAGGGCCCCGATCCACAAATCCCCCCCCGTGGGAAACGTCCGCACGGCCACACGCCCGACAGCACAGCGCAGGGGCAAACACTGACGTGCAAGACCTGCATGGTGGTGACGGGCAGTGATGCCCTGTCTGCACCCACACATCCACGCACACCATGCCACGCACGGGACACGTCCTTGTCAGATCTGCCTCAGCGAAGCTGGATGAGTGGCTTTTAGAGGTCAGCACGGGAGTGGAGGCTGAGATGGGGGCAGGGGTGTGTTCAGGGGGCGTGGACGCACCCCACTGGCGGGAAGCCTCGGACCTCGAAGGCTGGAGATACCTTCAAACTCCAATCGTGGCTGGCTGTGGTGGCATATGCCTGCAGTCCCGGCTCTAGAGACACAGGCAGAAGGATGAAGAGGTTGAAACTAAAAGGACTGGAGGCACAACTCGAATGATGAGGGCTCATCTAGTAAGTACCATGCTCAGAGTCGGGTGTGTGTGTGTGGGGGGGGGTTGGGCCTCACTGCCCAGGACAGCGCTGTCCCAGAACTGAACTTGTGGCCCAGCCGGCACAGAGGGGTCCTGACCCAGTGCTTCTACAGTAGTGAAGCACAGTGGAGAGGCAAGTCCAGATCCAAAGGTCGGCCCAGGCCTGCCGGGGTCTCCAGTGCAGCTTCCGGAGCTACCAATCTGCTCCACACCACGCCACACCACGCCACACAGTGACCACTCACACATGTCACAGCTGTGGGACACTGAGGGAGCTCTCCGCTCTGATCGCCAGACGCCGAGCAGTGCCTGTAGGACCTGGCCTGGTCTCAAGGCACACAAGGGCCTTGCTGGCCCAGAGTGGGCTTCCCTGGAGCTCTGGCATGCAGCCCGGTGCCAGGGGCCAGGACTGCCCAGTCACTGCACCCCTCAGCTCAGCGCTCGTTCCCTCTGCCTCTCTGCTGCCCCCACAAACTCCGAACATGGACGGGCCTCCACAATGCGTGCGCACGCGCACACGCACACACACACACACACACACACACACACACACACACACGTGTGCGTGCGCGCAGGAAAAACAGGTTCACCACGACATGGCACGCAGCCCCGGGGGGAGGGGGCAGGGCGGGCGAGGGGCAGGGCTGAGGCACAGGGCTGCCCCCAGCAGCAGCTCTGGGTAGCCTTCATCCCATGAACAGGTGCCTCCATCTCCCCTAGCCCTGCACACCTGCCCAGGCTGGCCGAGCCAGGCAAGGCGGGGAGCATGGGTATCCAGGAGGCAGGCAGACATCGCCAAGCCTGGAGGACACACAGCAAGGGGCCCCTCAGCTCCCCAACAAATGCGCGGAGAAAGATGGCTGAACGGAAGGCCTCCCACTCAGCAGAAAGAGCAAATCCCCAAACGCACGCAGCGGAGAGCACTTCTGCCCTCCGCCAAGCGCCCCCTCCAAGTCCTGTTTGTGCGTCTGCCTGAGGTCTGACTGCACGCGCCCCCAAACAACTCGGCTGCTCGGTTTGTTCCTTGGCCCTGCACCTGTCGTGGGGGCGTCGAGGGTCAGGGAAAATGAAGAGACTGCACCGGCCGGCCTGCTCCATTCCCAAGGTCAGGGTCCCGCCCAAAGGCCCGCGGTCCACGGTTGTTTCTCCCGCAAGTCCTGCTCTAGTGAGATGTTTATTTCCAGGTATTGTTTTTTGCTATGGTTGATACCTCCAATAGCACCTTTTCTTCTTCTTCTTGTTAATTTTTTTTTTTTCTTGGTGGCTTTGGGACTGAACTTACATCTGCTAGGCAATCCCCAGGCCTCTGGCTTTTAGTATTTTTTCAGAGAGTGCTCCATGTTTTTTTTTTAAAAAAAATTTTTTTTCCAGTCCTGGGACTTGAACTCAGGGCCTGGGCACTGTCCTTGGACACTTTTTGCTCAAGGCTAGTGCTGGCACTTGAGCCACAGCACCACTTCTGGCTTTTTCTGTGTATGTGGTACTGAGGAATCAAATCCAAGGCTTTGTGCATGCTAGGTAAGCACTCTACCACTAGGCCATGCTCCCGGCCCAGCCTCACACGTTTTTCTTTTCTTTTCTTTCTTTCCTTCCTTTTCTTTTTCTTTCTTTATATTTTGCCAGTCCTGGGCTTGAGCTCAGGGCCTGAGCACTGTCCTTGGATTTTCTCAAGGCTAGAGCTCTACCCCTTGAGCCTCAGCACCACTTCCGGCTTTTTTCTACGTATGTGGTACTGAGGAATTGAACCTGGGTCTTCATGCATGCTAGGCAAGCACTTTACCAGTAGTTCACACTCCCAGTCGGGCCTCATGCTTTTGTCTGGGTCAGCCTTGGGTCAGGACCTTCATCCCTCTGCCTCCCTCAGCTGGTGTCTTTTCCCCTGGCCTCCTTGGGGCGGAGATGCTCCATCTCTGCCTCCTGACCCGCTGGGATTATAGGAATATGCCACTAGGACCAGCCCTTCAGGAGTATTTTTTTTTTCAATTACACTTTTGATTCCCTGCTGATGTAGAGACATATAATTACTTCTGTATATTGATTTTGTATCTGGCAACCATGTTACATTATTGAAGCTCACTTGAAAAATGACAGTTTTATTCCTAGTGTTATACTATTTATGCTTGCTTGCTTTCTTCTTTTTTATCCCTACCCTCTCTGCCAGCTAATACTTCCAGTTAAATAACATCAGCAACACAGGGAGTTCCCGTCTTGTTCCTGGTTAAGCCCAGTAGGGGTTGAGGACTGAGGTGGGGTTTAATAAACACCTTCCCCCATGGGATAGGGGCTCCCAGTGTCAGTGCCATTTTATCATGCCTGCTTTTCTTCACACTAGCAAACCGTCAGTCTTCCTCTCACCCATGCGTGGCATGAGCTGGCATCAATAACATTTTCTGTGTGAGTGCCAGCCGGACTCTAGAGCACACGAGGCTCGGTGGATTTGCCAAGCCCTTTGTAAGGCGCCTGCGCCTCTTCTCATAAATAACACTGACTTTTATCTCCCTCCTGTGCTGTTCTCATCTGCTGTTGGCACCGAGGTTACACCGGCCTCATAAAATCAGTTAGAAATTGTTCTTTCTTTCTCTGTTTTCTTGAGGAGCTTGCAAAGATTAGGACTCTGTGTTCCATTAAGGATGGTCAGCTCTCTCCCAGAAAACCCCGGACCAGCGGGAACAGTTCTCTGGTGGCTTCTGCTGCTTCTTCAAGCAGTTGGGCCGTGACGGGATTCTAGGAAGTTCGTACACTTTGTCCAAGTTTTGAGATTAACGAGCATAAAACTGCTCCTCCCTGGTAACCTTGTTAGCTCTCTAAGTGGTGAGAGAGTTAGAGCAGGACGGCCACCTTTCCTGACGGGTAAAGTGGCTTGTCGGGAAGATGTGCCAGTGTGAGGACTCGGGGGGGAGGGGGGGAGTGCTGGCCCCCTTGCCTCAGTCCTCACCACCAAAATAAAACTCCCCCCCCAAAAAAAACCCTACAAACAAACAAATGGGCGCAAAACAACAGCAATAAAGAACACCCTGGTTGGATGTGTGGCCCCCTTGAATCCCATAGCAGTTGGAGGCAAGCAAGGAAAAAGCTGGTGAGACCAAAACTCAAAACCCAGGTGATGTGGTGACGCACGCCTGCCGCCTGCAATCCCAGTTACTCGGGAGGCCTGTGACCTGAGGCCATCTGGGACAGAAAGGTGGGACTGACAGCTGAGAATTGAACTTACAGAAAAACCGGCAGAGGGCTCTCCTGGCAAGCTCGAGACCTGAGTTCAAACCCCAGTCGCCACCACCAGAAAACAAAACAAACCCCAGCTGAGGATCTTCACTTCCCAGGGCCTTTTCCTTCTCATCCCCTTATTCTCTTGCAGTTATGATTCCCCCTCGTGTACTTTTCTGTCTCTCATTGCCTCCGATTAGCTCCGAGAAGCTAACGAGTGCCCTATTTCTTGTACCCAGTGCCTTCCAGGAGAGAACTCCAGAGATTTACTACTCAAGGGGTTGTTTAAATTACTGCTGGACTACACGAAGCCTTAGTTTTGGTGGTACTGGGGTCTGAACTTGGGGCCTTGTGCTTAGCGAGGCAGTCATTCTGCTCGGTGCAGATGGGCCTGGAGTGTACCATGCCTGTCTATGCTTCCCACAAAGCTGGGATGACACGCGCACACCACCACACCCGGCTTTTACTGCTTCAGATGGGGTCTCGGGGCGTTTTTGCCTAGCGTGTACGAGATCCTGAGGGTGGATCCAAACAGGACGCAGGCACCTGGCCAGGAAGAAAGAACTGCCTTTAAGTCCCAAACAAGTAGGACTGCACCCTTCCAACAAAAGCCTGTGTTCTTTCTCCTCTCTCTCGCTAGCGATGCTGCTGCTCTCTCCCTTGAGCCATGTCTCTTGCCCTGCTCTTTGGGAGGACAGAGTTCTGAGGCTGCAAAGCAGCAGGTGTGTGCGGGCAGTGCGCTCTTCCTGAGCCCGGCAGGTCCGCAGGGCGGGTGAGTGTCACTACGTCAGGCGTGAGGGGTCCTCGTGTCCTAGGCCTTCCACATACACACGTCAACTAGCAGAGACTTAGTCAGTAAGTCTGCATTCCCACTCGTTTCTGACCCCCCCCCCCTCCCACAGCCTTGCTGAGACGCACAGCCGGGAGGCAACTCCAGCGCCAAAGCCACCGGCCCACCCAGACGACGGGGCAGCGAGGACCCAAGAGGCTGGAGCAGCGCAGCTGGCCGATGCCCACAGCAGCACAGGTCCTTGCCCACCTGTCTCAGTCGCAGACCACCTGACCCCACATAGATCTGGGAGGGTGGGGGTGTCACCACCAGGACACCCGTCACCTTGCTGAGTGCTCTGCCAGCCCCCCACTATTCCTGCTGGGGGACCGTGACTGCCCACACACGCCGCACGCACGCGTGGCAGGAAGGCTCCCCCCGGCACCAGTACATCCAGGCATCTGTGTCCCGTGACCCCAACCAGGGTGAGGGGTGGGGGACCCCGGCTTACCTCTCCTTGGAAGCTCTTCAGCAGCGGTGCTACCTGCTTGCGCAAATCCTGCGAGGAGAGTGGTCAGAGCAGGCCAGGCCAGGCCAGGAGCAGCCATTGGAGGAAGAAAGAGAAGGAAAACACCCATTAGGACTTCTCCAAAATGGTTTCATGCTGATAATCACCGCGCCACACCCCTGGCCCCAGGATCTTCACCCCTAGAAACACACACAGTGTCAACTCCACAAATCCCACGCACTGGCTTAGGGACGGTTACCACCCAGTTTTACGTCTGCTGAGGCCTCATAGAACGTGCTCGAGGCTGTGCACAGCGGCTCACGCCTACAGTCCCAGCTACTTAGATGGCAGAGACTGGGAGGACTGAGGTTCCAGGACAACTGGAACCCAGTTGAGACCCCATTTCCACAGACCAGTGGGGCGTGGTGTTTAACACCCGTGATCCCAGCTACACAAGGAGTATAGGTTGGAGGACTGCAGGCAGAAGCTGGCCCTTGCAGGGTGCAAGACCCCATCTGACGGGGGGGGGGGGGGCTCAGCATAGGAAGAAGAGGGACGGGAGAGAGCCAAGGCTGACCTGGACCTGTGCCAATTGCAGCTGGCTAGCACCAGCAGTCAGAGCCCCCAAAGCCGCTTGTGAGGTCGCGTGGCCTGCTGCTGTGCGTGTGGGCACAGACGGACATGGCTCTGGGCTGGGCCAGGCGCCCACAGAGGTTGCTCGGGCTTTGGAGTATGGACAGAGGGGCAGAAGTGAGGGTAGAGACTGTGTTTCTCGGCCTTGGCTCCTCCCCGGGTGCTCTCGAAGAACTCATGCCTTGCTGGGAGGGAAAGGATCAGGAGCTCCTATGGGCTGCCTGTCTGGGCGCACAGTAGGTGTGCAGCGATGCCAGCACAATCCCGTGCTGGGTCCACCGAGGTGGCTGGGCCAGGCCTTGCCCAGCAGGTGTGAGGAGCGTGGCTCCGGGGTCTCGGGAAGCACTGCCGTTCTTTCAAATCATTTCCCCAGCACGTGTAGGCTCCCTCGCCACCACAGCGTCCTTCCCATGCTAAAGCTGGCGTGGTGTGTGTGTGCACACACACGCGTGCGCTCACACGCACATATTGAAAGACAGTTGGAGAGAAAAAAAACCCACTCTCTCTTCACACGTCGAACACAAACTGACACATAGGCACGTCAAGGCACCAGCTAAAAGCCGCGCATTCTAATTTTACTCTTGGCAGTTGGAGAAATTCCTTTTGCAAATCTACTGCCACAAATATGATCTGGTTTGGAACTAAACGAAGGAGAGAGATCCTTGAGTGCTCCATTCTGCCGCTGGTGTGCCAAGGAGTTTTCCGAGCACAGTCCCGAGGACAGGCCCAGGAACTGCGGACCTTGCCCTTCTGGTCGCAGGGCCCAACATGATGCCCTCTGCTACATGGCTGCAAAGAAAGAGAGCCCGGTTCAGGCTCTCCCAAACCACATCACAGCAAGACTGGACACGGTGGCTCACACCTACAATCCCAGTTACTGAGGAAGAGGAAGCACCAGGAGGACAAAGGCAGGGTTTGCCAGACCCTATCTCAAAAACAAAGCTCAGTCAAAAGTTGAAGACCCTTTACAGATGAAAAGCAAAAAGCCTTGGCTATGCCAAGACTCTGAGTCGTCTCCCAGGAATTCCACGCGTACAAAACAACTGCTCATTGCAATGAATGATTAATTTGGTAATTGCCACCCATTTAAAATGCAAACGATCATGCAGAACGAGGTGCTTAATTTGGTTATAGGTTCTCAGGCCGAATTCAGTTGTGCCTGGTCCTGTATTATCCACAGAGTGAAAAACAACGAGGGTTTTAAGGCCTGTGTCGTGATGACCTTGAGATTGTTAATATCAGATGTCTGTTGGCAAAAGCCAAAATAGCTCACTTCAACCTTTCCCCTAAGTTCAAAGCAAATAATAAGCCATGTTTACAGAGACGCGTCCTCACAGAGGGGCTCGCCTTCCTCTCAGACTGCCGATTTGTGGCGCTGTTACAGCACACAGCAAACAGCAAAGTGATATGAAGGCATTTTGGGGGGTAATGAGAGTAAGCCAGGCTAATTTAAAATAACCAGAATTGACACACAACACTCAGTCCCGCCTGACAGCCTCACGCCTGCATCTCAACACACTTCTTATAGCAAGACGGCTGGCTCACGTCTGCCATCCAAGCTACCGAGGGGGCCAAGACCTGAGAATTGTGGTTCAAAGCCAGACCAAGCAGGAAAATCAGTAAAGACTCTCATCTTCAACTACCCAGTCTAAAGAGCTACAAGTGGAGCTGTGGCTCAAGCTGTAGGGCACAGGCCTTGAGTGCTAAAGCTGAGGAACAGAGTCCAGGTCCTGAGTTCAAGCCCCAGGGCTGGCACAAAAACAAACAGAAAGCGCCGCACGTTTGCCCGGGTGGCGGGATTGTCACTGGCGGCCTCTGGCAGGTGGTGTTCCCTGTCTGGACCCTGGGCTTCTGCTTCTGTCCCAGCAGCACACGCATCAGGACCCTGGTGGGTCCTGGGGAACCCGGGCAAGGCTGGCGGTGCCCCAAGCATCTCTGCATGCCCTCCTCATTGTTTGGGTGAAGGGCGGGGCTTTGCATGGCCCCTCAGCAAATGTGTGGGCACAGGAGGTGCCAGTCAGGGAATACAGACATTATGGAGACACAGACAAGTATTTCTGGGTGAATCTAACTTTGCTTCTAACAGATTTGTGGGGACAGAAGAAGGTGGGGACAGGGCGGCTCTGAGCAGTCACAGGGCTCACTCCTGGGCTTTTGACCATTCATAATAGAAAATAGTTGCTTTGGCTTTTAAAGTATTTCACTGTGAGACACAGAGCCATCAGCAGTGGGGTCAGAAGAGCATGTCAGGCATCTCTCACACTACAGCCTATGGCCAGTCAACCGGACGTGCCAGGGTCATCTGGTCTACCACCTGTCTGTGCCCTATCTGCCATCCCTCAGGTTTTCCGACTCGCTGTCCTGACTGCTTCCAGGGCCGGTTCCGAGGTCTATGCCGGTTGGAGCAACGTTTCTACCAGCACCTCCAAAACCATTCCCACCCCACTCATGTTCCACAGAGAGCCACTCCTAAAGCCCTTGCCACAAAAGGGGGACTCCTAAAACCACCGCCGAAAGAACCCACGTCCACAGAATTACGGTGTGTTGGAGCTCCAGAAATACAAAATGGAGGGCTCAGGTTCAAGATTGCTCATGTGGCTGGGGAGGGAAATCCCAGTGAAAAAATTTCCATTGAAATCTGAGCAGAATGATGTACTTAAAAATTTTTTTTAAAAAAGAAAAGTTTTATTTCAGAAACTAGATTTATAAATGTAAGAAAATAAACAGTACACACATCGGATCAGACATATGTTAGGCAGAGTGGCTGACCGAAGCTACCGCTTCCTCCAGTGGATGGGGGGTCATGAGCAGGATACGCTGGGATTACAGGTGTGCCCGCCACACCCAGCTGATAAACCATCTACTTTCTGATGACGACACCTCTGTTAATAACAGGCAAGCACGGAACCTGGCCCGGCTGGGGAAGAGGGACACGTGGGTGAATGGACGGGCCAGGCCCACGGTCCCATGCTTGTCGCCTAGCTGTCTTTTCAGATAGTCACATCTCTCTCTCATCAAAGCACACAAGGGGGTGTTTAGGAAATAACATTGTATGTGTGCTACCTCCACTGTGCAGCTCAACTTAAAATCAAGGTTTGATGGCAAGTGAGATCTCCCTTTGTTCCAAGCTTCGGGAACCTTCGCTTCCCATCTCATCACGGGAGCTACGTCTGGTGTCCGGCCTGCAGCGGCTTTTACAAGGGAGCACAAATCCCCCATCGCCATCACAGCAAAGGGAGGATTTAAAATGGCATTTAAACTTGACTGTTAAATAAAAAATCTCTCTCTGCACAACAGCAGACAGTGTGTCCCCTCGATTTCTCCAAGATTTTAGTTCACAGATTTGAGAAAATTCCATTAGCTTTAATTATTTATCAGCCGTCAATTTAGATTACCGCTCTTGACCTATTTTTACAGGGGAAGGGCCACCCAGCAATAGAATAAATGAATGGTCTTTTCGGCACTGGCTGATTTTCTGAAATAATAGAAATCAAGTTTAAAGAAGGAACGAAACCCCAAACATGTAATTACCGCAGTACAGACCCTGCCATGCTGCCTTTGTAGCTGGATAAAATGCACATCTTTGTGAGGTTTTTTTGGTTATTAAATAAGATTATCTTGAAAGGGATAAATTCGCCCATGCTATAATTTCTTCCCATTTAAATTTCTTTGCTCCATTGAAAACATGTTGTGCGTCCTGGCGGAGAGTCTCGCGCTGATGGACGTGTTTCGAGCGGCATCGTGGTTCAACTCCAGCAGGGCGGGCAGGCGGGCTCCATGGGCTTGGAAGACGTGTGTGGTGTGGCGTGGCCCCGGGGCTGGCAGGTGAGTGAGGCCATGAGGCTCCACCGGTGCCCAGTGTCTCGAGCGCCACTTCTACCCTCAGCACCCACGGTGTGTGGGGGGACAGGGAGGAGGCTGTGCGGGGAAGGGCGACCGGGGTCCATGGAGCTGGCCTGTCCTCAAGGCCCCCTCAGGTGCTGCTGAGCGCAGGAGGCCCAATCTACTGGGTATGTGCCTTGTCCGTGCGTTATCTCACAAGTACATGGTCGAAGCTTCTAGAAGCTCTGTGATCTGTGAGGGCATCGTTACTTGGATATTGAATGAAACTCTGTGGTTATGTCTAACATGACCAATGTAAGGACACACACGCACACGCACACACATGCATGCACGCAGACCCAGGTTAGAGAATCAAATACTAGAAATGGCCGCTCTGAGGAACCTGGTCTTAGAGCAGGACTGATGTCAGGCTGTCTAGGTCCTCTGAGCACCTGGAGTCCCCACCCCCACCGTCCCACAGGCGTGTGTCCAGGGGCACCCTGCTTCCACACTCAGTGACTGGGGGCCAGTGGGGGGGGGCGGCCTCTGGGCCCTCGGAGCATCTTGGCCAGGTACATCTTGGCTCAGGTCTGACCTCTAGATGGATTTGAGAACGTGGGTGACACTGGTAGAGAGAACCAGGTGTCAGACACATGTTCAAGTTTGCAGAACCCTTGGGGACCTTTGCCACCCACCCCAAGGGAGAAGCAGGCACTGCCTGCGGGGGCTTAAGTGTCCGGCAGACCTTGAAGGCTAACATTGTTCTTCCCAGGCCCGCCACCACAGACCCCCAGGGCCTCATCAGGGCCTTGCCATAGGGGTCTGCACTGGACAGGGGACAGGCCTCCTCTCTGGTCAGCCATAGCCACCACATCTTTGACCCCAGACCTCGGGTCCACAGCTCCGTCCCCTCCTTCTATGACTCTCTGAGTCGGCCGTGCGTGTGTGCTGGAGGACACGGGAAAACCCACAAGCTCCAGTCCCTCGATGGGCACTGGGATGCTGGGGACAGGAGGGACCACTAGAAAGGGCCTGAGAGGGAGCCAGTGGCCAGAGGGAAGGGAAGGGGGATGGGATCTTAAAGTACAAACCCAAACCATGTCACCCTAACCATGTCACCATACCCCCCACCAACCTAAAAACCCAAAACTTTCTGAGCACATTTCAAATTTCAGATTTTTTGGGGGGGGGGAGCTAGGGAAATACTCCCTAGGAAAAGCTGACCCAAGTACTCCCGAATGTGGACGCATCGAGGCCTTGAGCCACTCTCCTCCCATGCGGGAAGAGGGCCGCCCACCTGCCCCCCACATCTGTTTAAAGAGCGGAAGGAGAGGAATCGGGACCCGCTTTCACTCCTTGGGCTTTAAATACATTGTGTACTTCTAACATAAAAACACGCCCTTTACAACCGGGGATGGGCATCAAGGGAGAGCTGCAGCAAAGTGAGAGCTGGGTTATTTATCTGCCCACAGCCCCTAAGGCGCAGCCAGGAGCCCCCCGCTCCCTGGCGCCACTTCCTGACTTTCCTGGCTGTCAGGAGGAGCGTGGGGTCACCCCGGGATTTACAGCCTCACGGGAGATGTCAAATGTCATAGGGGGTTGGGAAGGCACGCCATGACGGCTCACAGGGTGTAATTCTCACTGCTGAGGCTTCTTTGGGGAGGGCTGGGGACCAAGCTCAGGGCCTCAGGCTCTGCGGCTTCCCAGCTTTCTTCGCTTTCTTAAGTTTCCTGTAGGGTTACGTGCATCATCCCAGCCTCCGATGACAAAGCTCCTTCCCGAATGCTCCACCTGGGATTACAGGTGTGATCGCCATGTCTGGCTGTCACTGCCTAAAATATCTGCTATTTATGAATTTTTTAAAAAGATGAGACAAATGTAAAGCAACCCATCTGCACTCATGTCTAGGACTGGGAGATTTAAACACGGACTTCATGCCATAAGGAATAGCCCGTGTTTCCTAAATGGAGGGCAAGGTCACTCTCCCAGGTAACGTGGAGTCTTAAAAATCTCATCACAAACACCTTAGTAGCAGGATGGTCCCCGCACGGACTGGTGTGCAGACAGGGCACAAACTAGCAGAGCATGCCCAGGAGAGCCCACCAGACAGAACCAGACCCCGAGCATGCGCCTTCCCTGTCTCTTTTGTCTGCTGTCCCAACATCTTAACTCAAGTTTATCTGCCATTTGTGCGCAGTTAGCTTACATCAAGTTGGCAGTGAGGGAAAAGAGGACTGGCTCCCCCTGCCTTAGCTTAATCATCAGCACACGTAGTTGCTAATGTTTTACCAGCCACCCGGAGCATCTAAGAGGACTAATTAATCATCAAAGACGGGTCCATCTCCTGGAAGACACCAAGAACAGGGCAGAGGCAGGCCTCAGTGTGACACCCACAAGTCCATGGCGTCTAAACAGGGTCTTCGTTATACAGATATGCCTTTCCCTTTCTTCTGCAAAATACTGCAGAGCCAGTGGCACGGGAAATGGAAATATTTATGACATACAGATGGCCTACAAAACTGACGTAGCTGAGCACTGGCGCCCACGCCTGGGATCCTAGCTACTCAGGAGACTGAAGATGATGGTTCAAAGCCAGTGTATACACACACACACACACACACACACACACACACACACACACACACACACACACACACACACAGAGTAACACTAGCTACTTAGAAGGCAGAGGTAGGAAGATCAGGTGTCCACGGCCAGCGTGGGCAAAAAGTATAAGACCCTAAGCTGGACACTAGAACAAAAAAGGGACATGGCACAAGTGACAGCATGCCTGCCTACCTAGCAAAGCAAAGCAAAGGCCGGCAAATGAAAACCCTGGATCCCTGCAGACACCAGAAGACTCTGCCTGGAGGTGCTGGGCCGGAGCTCAGGGCCGGCTTCGTGGCTGGTGGGGTGGGGCCACCCCACATATGTGAACTTGGCTCTACCAGAAAATCGCTGACACTCGGGAATTAGCGTGTGTTTTAGTAAATAAGTAGCTTTTAAAATACTTTTGAAATTCCTCTTGTAATCTTAGGGTGGTTACAAAGAGTAACTTTTACACAAGGATCGTTTTTACTTTTCATATACGGCCTGATTTCTTTGTAGTGAAACACTTTAAGGGAAAAAAAAATGAAAAACAAAGAACCAGTGGGAGACACCATATATTATCTCCTGGCTGGAGCCGTGGCCCTGCTCGATGAATCACACAAGTCCATAAATGTCAGCACATTTGCCCGGACTTTCCTTTTCTTACCATATATGGCAAATATAGATCTACTTATCTCCAACCATCTTGACTTGAGCTTCAGCGATTTTCGTACAAAACTGTCTTTCTTAGGAAGCACTCTTGCTCTTCCACCCAGATACACGAGACAGCAGGGCCTGCAGTGAATCCGCCACTCCGGGGTACGGAAGGCGGAAGTGTTTACACAGCCTGGCGCTGACCCGGGTCACCCTGCCCGGCCATCTCCACCCTCGCACCGTCCCGCCAGTGCCTGGCCTTTGTCGACAGTCCTGCTGCACTCAGGAACTTGGTGGGCAACTGCATACACTGTTTTCCTATAGTTCTTGAAGACATCAATGCCAAAGATGTTTGCAGGCTGCTGAGTGACTGCTGTAAACAACAATGGCATACTGATACAGCTTGAGAAGCCCCGAGAATGATCACCCCATCCGTCTGTCCACCCCTCAGTCCATCACCCACCCGATGCATTTGTATGGAGAGGGAAGGGGGGGGTCCAACCTTCTCCCACCCCTCCCAAAAAAGGCAGAAGACATCTTTTTTTTCCTCTCCACAATCCCACCACAAGGCAAGAAAGGGCGGAACAGACCAAGAGGGATTTTCTCAATGGGTTTTGGAAGTGCTGGGCTTTTCTCTGCCCCCCAAGCGTACGGCGGGGGCTCCAGGGTGGGGTGAGGCTCAGATACACTACAGGAGTGACACAGGGACACACTCTTACAGGAATGCGCAAACGACCCAAACTCGAATCTTGCTCTGCTCCCCAGAGTAGGCGTATGACACTATGGTGACGGTGACGATGACACCCCAGCCGTTAAGGCCGTTCTGTCTGGGACACCCCCGCTTGAAGCTGGCCTCCTTCAGCCAGCCCATCCCAGGGCTCCTTGCATCCAGGATGTCAGCACAGGTAACAAGACAGGAGGCTCACCTGGCCTTTGCTCTCTCCAGAAGCCTCTGCTGAGAGCCGGGAGCTGGGCACACTTTCGGGCTCACGCTCCATGTGCTGGAGACACGGCTTCCCATGTTTTAACATGTTCTGCCGACTGAGCTCAGCGAGGCAGGGTACACACCACAGGTCACAGATCGTGCCAGCTGGTCTGTTACGTGGTGACATTATGCCACCCCAGAGGAATCATGTGAGGGTGTGAGTTCATAGAAAGAGAGAGAGGGAAAGAGATAAAGCAGTCCACAGGCGGTCACCCGCGTCTCCCCTCCCGCGTAGATCCTGCTGTCCTGAGGCGTCCTTAGCACACTGCCTGGCCAGCGCACCGACCTGGGCAAGGAGCCAGGGCCCAGCACATCCTGGGGTGTCTGAGGCTCACTGTTGAGTGCAGGCCCATGCTTGTGTGTGATGTCTGGGCCACGTGGTGCAAACTTGGCTTGCTGTGTCACGCCGCCGCGCCACGCCACGCCACACCACGCGGTCTTCTAAAAGTGGTGCCCCACCTGGACACGCCACAGCTAGGGCGGCCCAGCCTTTGAATGTTCTGTATCAGGTTAACCTGGCCGGTCTGCCCAATACCTGTCCAGACCCCCATCCTCCTTCCTGCCCCCCCAGCACCCACCCAGGACCCCCCCACCTCCTGCCTGTCCTCCTGCAGCCTGCACCTGCAGTGCACAGAGCCTGCACTGAGTTACCTGTGACCTCATCCATCCTGCCATGGACTGCTGTGCTAAGCCACAAGTCACTGTCCCCCCCCCACCCCGGGCTCTTCTCCCCCAAAGCCACTTTGCTGGGCTTCAGTGTGCACTGCAGGGCGGGTGGTCCCCGGCAGGAAACACTGTGACTGTCAGGACTGTCTCCCTCAGAGATGGGTTACACTCCTACCCCCACCTGAGTGCTCCAGAAGGAACACAGTTGGCACACCCAATCTTGTGGAGTCTCCAGCCTCACCTAGGCGGAACTGGGCACCCACTGTGTCTGGAGAAGAGGGGGCACCCTGGAGATTGCAGGGGGAGGTGCTACGGGCCTCGAGGGCAGGGCGTGTGGTCCTGAGGGCTAGAAGAGAACGTGGACAGGACACGGCAGACAAGGGGGGCCCATAGCCGCTCCCCACGATCTGCCCTCCTTGGGGCTGTGCACACTGCACACAGGCCAGAACCACCAAGTCCACTGCAGACTTGGGAAGGTCGGAACAGGGCCGGGTCTGTGCTGGGAACGGACCAGGGAGCTTTCCCGAAGCCTGTACGCTCTCCTCCCAGGCCGCCTGTGCACGCCACCCCATGCTCTGGAGCAGTGCCCTGCGTGGAAGGCAGGGACACGACACGGAGTCCTGCAGCAGCTTGGCGTCCGCAGGCCCCGCCAGCCAAAGCTGGCCAGCTGCTGGTATTTTTATGGCCCAGGAGCTAAGAATGGTTTTTACACTTTTAATGTGATTCCATTTTACACGGTTACATAACACGGCAGCATACACAGCACCCCCTTTTCCCTTCGTGCCCAGCCGGGCCTAAAATATTTCCTGTCACACCCGTGAGGAGGAAGTCCATGGCCCCTCACCTCTTCCCTTATTCTCTCACTGCCATGGGGGTGCGAGGGTGACCGAGACTCACACCCAGAACTGGGCCCGGGGAAGGACCACAGCCAGTGTCTGGGGCCCATCACGTGCACCCCCCTCACCCAGGCAGGCAAAACCTTGAGCCCGTTCCCCAAGTGCCCATCAGATTCACGTCTGACTATGTGCTCCAAACACTTTGGCAGGAAGATTCAAGGTGAGTGGTGGTTTGTGAGCTGATTTATCGTTAAAGACAGGATTCTCCCCTAGCTGATGTCTTTGCACAGGTCACGCCATGGCACCTCATGGCACACGAGGCAGGCAGGGGCAGGGGTCTGTTCCATCACCAGGTCACAGTCACCTCCTTGTGCTAGGCCAGCGCTGTGACGTTCATATCTGCGCGGAGGAAGAATGGGCCTCCAAACCCTCTGCCACAGGGAAGTCTTCCCCACTGCACCCAGATACGGGTGGAAGGGACAAGGGAGAAAGCTGGAGTCCCCAGGAAGCATGGATCTCGAAGCGCCTGGAAACAGCGCGAGCCGGCCCTCGGCTGGTGCAGAGGCGTGCTGTGAGCAGAGCATCCCCTGCTCTTCCGCAACAGGGCTGAGGGCCAGGGGCTGCCCTCTCCCGTCAGCACCCAGGCCTGCGGGCCTGGAGGAGGGCCAGCGTGCTGGCAAGGGACAGGGCAACAAGGCCCTGGTGGCCTGATGAAGACGATCAAGAAAACATGGTTGGAAGGGATTGGTCTCAAAAAACCAACTCAGACTCCAAGCCATCCACAGAGGAAAACAAGGCCAAACTCCATCCTCAAACCACCGCGCCACAGCCACAGCCACTAGCAAAACGATGTTTTGTTTTCACTGCTGTGGGCCTCCGAGCTGAACCCAAGGCCCCGCTTAGGCTAGGCCACTGCTCTGCCCTATCAGCCCAGCCCTTTGTTTAGATTTTGCTTCTGAAATAAGGTCTCCAGGTAACTTCTCAACATGGTGCACCCTGGCTTTAAACGTGTCATTGTCTGGTCTCTGAGCAGCCAGGATTACAGGTGGGTACTGCCACACTCAAATCATTTCCCCAAATACATTTTGGTCAGATTTTTCAATGGTAAAACTAAGTCCTGAGGTCAGGACTTTGACCTAGTAGTAGAGTGCTTGCCTAGCACGCACAGAGACCCAGAGTATTTGATTCCTCAGCACCGCATACAGAGAAAAAGTCGGAAGTGGTGCTGTGGCTCAAGTGGTAGAGCTCTAGCCTTGAGAAAGGCCAGGGACAGTGCTCAGGCCCCGAGTTCAAGCCCCGGGACTGGTAAAAACAAAACAAAACAGCAACAAAACATAAATCCTAAACATGCACATCAAACGTCAGCACCACGGCCTAAGAAGCTAATGAGCAGGTACCGCTTTTGAGCGGGGCAGGTGTGGGGCTGCTTTGAGCACACTGAATTTTTGCTCAGTACACATTTTCTGAGCACCGCCTGTGTGCTCTGCATATGCAAAGTGGAAGTGAGCTCTGAGCATGCCCAGCAGACAAGCAGACCCTGGATAATGGCAGACATTGTCCCAGGGACCAGGCCTCCCCCCCCCCCCCCCCCCGGGCCAGGTCCCCGCCTGTCATCACAGACACCTGGATGACAGGTCTGGGGCCTGCAGAGAGCTCAGCCGAGGGCTCAGAGCCACAGCTTGAGGCTGTGTGAATGAACTTGCCGGTAGAGCACATTCCTCTCAGTTCAGAGATCAGGGACGCAAACCTCAAACATCACTGTGCTCGGGAAGAGCAGAGAGGAGCTGGGGAGGGGGGGGGGGAGATGGAGGATGCAGGGCACAGGCCCCGGAGGCAGCATGCAGTGGAGGTGTGGACGGTGGGCAGGAGGGTGCCATCACTTTACAAGACCCTGAGTAAAGGGAGGCAGAAGTCGGTACACTATCACCTCATTTTTAAAACATCTTCCCCCAGGTTCCCTCATCTGGCCCACACCTGTAACCCCGGCTACTCAGGAGGCTGAAATCAGAGCACTGCAGTCCAAAGCTAACCTAGGCGGAAAAGGCCATGAGATTCTTAATTCCAGCAAAAAGCTGGACGTGGTACTGTGGCTCAAGTGGCAGAGGGCTAGCCTTGAGCACAGGGAGGCTCAGAGACAGGGCCCAGGCCCTGAGTTCAAGCCCCAGGACTGGCAAAGAGAAAAATAAAATATATATATATATCTTCCCCTAAACAAAGACCCACACTTGCCCAGCCTATCGGCACCACAACCAAATAGAGTTGGTGAAAGAGCCGACACGTGTGTGAACAAAGCTCCGGTGCACTTGAAGTGAGGTGGCAGGGCCCACTGTGGGCGCTGCGGGCCAGCACCCAGGAGGAGCGCTGGCTTCACGGGGGCGCGTCTGCCCCGTGAATCAGCCACAGCCTCCAGCAGCTCGAACCAGAGAGCTCAGGCGGCCTGGGTCGGGGCGTGGCGTGGATGGCGGAACATTTGGAAGCACTTTGCTTGAGATGCTGCCGACAGCGTCCCATTTCTATTTTGGTGCTAACATGGGGAAACAAGCTAAAGACACATGGGTCTCCATTTGGGGCAGCTGCCTTCTCCAGCAGCCCAAAATAGGGCTCAACACAGGCACATGCACGTGTGCACACACACGTACACACACACACACACACACACACACACACACACAATCATGTGCTCACAGCTGTGCAGGCTGTCTGGAGAAGTGTCATCTCCGAGGCCATCAGGCCCCACAGGGCCTGGCTGTAGATGAAGCCTGAAGGCTGTCATGGGGCCTTGGCAGACAATTTGTCACTGGACTGAAGGCAACAGAGGCACCTTCAGCATTCAGGTTGTAGGGTGCTCTGGAGGAACCTGCGTCCTGGATGTGGCCGGCATAAATCATAGAATGAAGATTTCAAGGCCATTTCGTGGTGTTTGTGTGTGTGTGTGTGTTGGGCGGGGGGGGGGGGGGTTCATGGGGCTTGAACTCTGGGCCTGGGCGCTGTCCCTGAGCTC
Organism: Megascapheus bottae; assembly: GCF_031878675.1. Classification (NCBI taxonomy): domain Eukaryota; kingdom Metazoa; phylum Chordata; class Mammalia; order Rodentia; family Geomyidae; genus Megascapheus; species Megascapheus bottae. The sequence continues at coordinate 4,943,757 of NC_143542.1, read as the reverse complement.
TTCAGCTCAAGAACACTACCCTACCCCTTGAGCCACAGCACCATTTCTGGTTTTCTAGTGATTAATTGGAGATAAGAGTCTCGATGTTCTTTAGTGCCTGGGCTGTCTTTGAACCAGGATCCTCTGAATTCTAATCAAACCTTGGTCAGAGCGACACCCTTAAACTCCATGAAGACAGACACCTGCTGTGTGCCCTGGCACGTCAGGACACAACACTCAAGGTGGCATACTACCACTTTCCAACCACCGTGCCCACAGTGAGGGGCTGGGACCACACTCAGCACTTTCACACCCTGGCCTCTGTCCTGGACATGCCCAGGACTTGCTGCCCTGCCTTGTCTGTGTCCCGGGAGGGGACAGCAGGACAGCACAGGCTGCAGTGTGGCAGACGTCACATGGGTCCGCCCCCCGGACACATGGGGTGACTGGCATGAGCGTCCCTATGGTCAAGCTCGTGCGAGAAGGACACGGAGCATGATATGGGGCCGATACTTGTGGCCACGCAGCTGACACCATGACCTTGAACAGAAGCCCCTGCTGCCGGGTTCCACGCATGCACTGTCCCCATCCCAGGCTGCACCCCCGCCCCCCATCCACCTGGGCCCCCCAGCTCCCCAGGGCCGGAAGCCCCTTCCCCGAGGGACTGCCTCCCCCCGCCTCCAGCGGCCATGGGTCAGCTCGGAGCTGATGGTGAACGTCTCTGGAAGCCAAGACTATAGACTGTATACACACAGCCATTTGTTACTGTGAAAAACCATCTGTTTCTCGGTATTACAATCCTCAGAGGGCAAATTATAGCTAGCGTTCAACATAAAACATCAATTTAAACCATCAACTATTCATAATTTCAATTCTTTATTGGAAACCAAGGACATAAATGTCAGGGAATAAAGCAATATTTCTTTTATTAACTGTTCCATTCATCTGGCTATTAAATAAAACCAGGGCCCCAGTAAATGGCGGAGCCCCTGCCTGACAGCCACACCAAAGAGCTCTATAATTCTCAGGCGCCCTGGAACAACGAAGACAGCGCTGTGTGAAAAGTTAGAAACTTTCATATATAATAAAATTAAGATGAATGCCAGCTTAATACCTTGTGAGACAGTGTGCAGCGCCCTCATATTCAAATAGACTTCTTCAATGTTTTTATTTTTCACGGTGCTCACTGTGTGCCGAGAGCATGTCGACTTTATGGGCAGGTTTCTGGGTGCCAACTGCCTCCCCCCGCCTGCCCCCCAGTGCTGTCACCGGCGCCCCGCCTTCCGGGGGGAAAAAGGCCGCTCCCCACAGCTGGTTAGGCCTGTGTCCAGCAGCCGGCCCTGAGGGGCACTCACAGACCCGTGAGGGGAGAAGGGCTCCCCCAAACACAGGGCCCGTGCCTCGCTCCTCTTCCTCCTCTGCATAGAAAATGTTTCGCCGCTGGGACCCAGAGAGGAAGGAAGCGCGCATGACGCTCAGGTTACTCTGAACCCTGGATTCAAACTCAGAACCTTGCGTGTGCTAGGCAAGCACCCTACCACTCGAGCCACATTCCGAGTCCCTTAGGCTTTAGTTGTCTTTTAGCTAGGGTCTCTTCTCTTCGGATTTCTGCCCTGGCAGCCTGGATGGGGCTTCTGGACTTAGACCTGGGCCTGAACAGCTGGAATGACAGGTGTGTGCCTCCAGGCTGGCCTAGGTGGGGTTCTTTATTTGCAGGGTGGGCCCCTTTTATGGAACAGGAAGGCCACGGTCCCAGCCAGTACAGTCACCACCTTTCATGGAATGACCCTGGCCAAACGCAAGCAACTGCTCACTACAATGCAACAGCCGCCAGGCGTCACAAGTAAGGGACGTGGAGGGCGGAGACTCGGCGCCTCACCCCCGGGGCCGGGGCTCCTGCTGGGGAAGACTCAGTTCTGTGCAAATCCTTGCTGCCATTTGGACCCTGAGCATCCCTCAGAGGCCTATGGCTTAAAGCTCTGGGTCCCAGCCTGGCACTCACGGGGCGGGGGGGGGGAGCTTTGGAGGAGGGGAGGGACACCCTGGAATGCCCCCCCACTCCACTTCCTGTCCCGGAGGTGAGCACCTTCATCCAGCCACAGGCTCCCACCACCATATACCGCTCTGCCACAGTTCCAACCAATCAACCACAGCCCAAACGACCTTCCTCTTCCCAGGCTGGTGAGGCAGGCCCTTTGTCGGGGCGACAGAAAGCGTATCAACAAATCATTTGTGTTGCTCTCTCTCTTGCCCTAGGTTTGGTTTCTAAGACCCAGCTTGTCACTTTCAGAAGAACGAATAGAAGAGCAGTAAAGATTTTCACCTTCACAACTCCTCCCTCGCTCAGGCCTGGAACCCTATCTACTCAAAGCCGAGATCTGAGGACTCGCACCTCCCAGTAACCAGCAAAAAACTGTTAGTGGGGGAGTGGTTCGAGTGGCAGAGCACCCAGGCCCAGAGTTCAAGCCCCAGCACTGGCACAAAGGGAAGAATGAACAAAACAGAAACAAAAACAATGATCCCCGGGGTCAGGGGCTGGCTTGCCCTTCCCACACCGCTGCTCTCGGAGAGTAAGTGCTGTACACACTGCCTGCTCGGTGGCCAGGCCAAACCTTCTGTAATCACAGCCAAAGCTCAAAACCAGCAGCTCAGACCCGTGCACCCAGCAGTATTGCTACGCACACCCAACCCGCACCACGGGATGGGTGCCTGGCCTCGGTGCTTCCACACATCTGGCCCCTGGTCTGTGATTCACGGGGTCTGGGGTGGACCCCCCACGTGGAGCCCAGGCGGGTTCTCTGGGAGACAAGCGGGTGACAGGACACCCTCGGTGTGTAGGCACAGCCTGGAAGTGAAGGTGCCCTTCCTGTGCCCTTTCCCGCCGGGTGCCTGGGGACAGCTTGGAATCCCAGGCTCATAGACATTTGGGCTCCCCGGGGAGCCATGTCCTGCCCCCCACGCCCCGCGAGATGGCCTGAGAACACCCGTGCAACCTAAGTGCCCTGCACAGCGCTGGCCGCCACCGCTCAGGAACTCATGACAAGAAGAAAGGCTGCATGTGTTCACAACAGACACTATTTTTACAAATATTTCTGATCCAGCTGAGTCTGCAGATGTGACCCCCGCACATCTGGAGGCCGCCTGTGGCGGTTCCCCGTGGGGCGGGGAGGGGAGGACGGGGGAGGGGGACAGGGACTGGCACACACAGTCCTCGGTGGAGGACGGGACCCACAGCCCGCCAGGCCGCAGCCTCTTTAGCTTGTAGGGCGGGGGGGGGGGGGTGTCCCACACGGTGGCCCAGCGCCCTGCGGCGCACGGGGCCTTTGAACGGAAGGAGGACTGCTCGTGGGGCTGCTGTGTGAGGCGTGCAGGAGCTGGCTCCGGGGGCCTTCCACGAGCAAAGTGTAAACTTGTCTCACTGCACTGACATCACAACCACACGCGCGGCTTCGTGGGCCGGCGCCTCAGCCACGCGTGTAAGCTGTACCCTGCCCACGAAGCACTGCTCCAGGCGAGGTCTCCCTCGGCCCTGGAGCCCTTTTCTGTCTGGAGCCTAGCTCCCCCACCCACCCAGGGCTGTGCCCCTGTGGACCCACAGCACACCCAGCCACGCCAGGTGCCTGTGCCCCTCCGGGAACATTTGCTGAGTGCCCAGCGGCCCTCTGCTCACACCTGCAAAGCCAACCTTTCTGGAAGGGCTTATGTGCCAGGTGGCCCCTGGGCCCCTCGTGACAGCCCGGCACCCAGCCTTGCCATGTACCTATTGAGCATCTACTATACCCCAGGCTCAGTGCCAGCAGCCAGGGACATAGGAGATGACCAAAAAGGAATGGTATCCTTGTAAGGACAGACAGACAAGAAGAAACAAGCCAGATGGGGTGGTACAGGAGCAGGGGAGCACGTGGCCCCCCCACCCCGCACCCTAGGCCTGCTCAGCCACAGAGGTGAGACAGCAAGCATGGAAACCTCAATCCTTCACCTCCACAGTACTATTTCATTTTTACTTTTATTTTTGTGCCGGTCTTGGGGCTTGAACCCAGGGCATGGACACCGTCCCTGAGCTTTTGTGCTCACGTTAGGACTCTACCACTTGAGCCACAGTTCCCCTCTGGCTTTTTCGTGGTTAATTGGAGATGAGAGTCTCATAGACTTTCCTGAGCCTCAGATCTGGCCTCACAAGTAGCTGGGATGACAGGTGTGGGCCACCAGCCACTCAGCAGGATACACATTATATATATTATAGATGTATATTATATATGTTTTATATATCATATATATACATAAAATGGTATTTCCTCAAGGGACAGTATCAGCTGAGACCTGAGCATTTCCACCGACTGCACAGGAGAGTGGCAGGCTCTGGGGCAGAATGTTCTAGAATGCCTGGAGCTGGGAAGAGCACAATTAGGAGCATGCGGGCAGAGGTTCCCTGGCAGGGCAGGAGATGGCACAGGAGAAGCTGAAAGCAGACAGGGGAGGGAAAGACTCCCCGTGCACGGCCCCTGCTTAGCACACCCGTCCCCAAACCCCGGGGCAGGCCACGGACTCACCTGCCTCCCACACAAGCTCACTTGGCAACACGCGCAATCACGCCACCATCCTTGGTGGTAAAGGCCGCTGCGTTCACACACGGGCTGCTCAGAAAAGGAAGGCCGGGAAAGGACGTGGTCACAGCTCCAGGCCCCCAGGCGTCACCCCCACCCCCACCCCACGAGGTCTTCAGGCACAGGACCCCGAGTGCCCCATCCACACAAGCAGGCTGAAATCCATTTCCAACTCCTGCACCCATCTGGGTTTTCAAACAAAACACTGCTCGTGTATACTTCATAGTCTCTCAAAGATACGCTCTTTTTGTTGTTGTTGTTGTTGTTTTGCCAGTCCTGGGCTTGAACTCAGGGCCTGAGCACTGTCTTTGGACTTTCTCAAGGCTAGAGTTCTACAACCTGAGCCTCAGCACCACTTCTGGCTTTTTTCTATGTATGTGGTACCAAGGAATCAAACCCGGGTCTTCGTGCATGCTAGGCGAGCACTTTAACCACTAGGCCACACTCCCGGTTTCAAAGATCCATTCTTCAACTCTCTACTTAAGAGCTGAGTACCAGAGGCTCACACCTCTCATCCCAGCTGCTCAGGACACTGAGCTCAGGACCATGGTTCAAAGCTACCTGGTCAGGAAAGCCAGCGAGACTTTCCTCCAGAAAACTACTCAAAAAAGCCAGAAGTGGCGCTGTGGCTTAAGTAGTGGAATGCTTGTTTTGAGCAAAGAAAAGCTCAGGGACAAGCCCCGAGTTCAAGTCCTAGGACCAGCAAAAAAAAAAAAAGCTAAGTTGGTGGCTTGGTTCAAGCATTATAGTACCAGCTGAGTTAGCAAGATGAGCAAGCTCCAGATTCTGAGTTCAAGGTCGGGTACCCAGATAGATGGAGTGGAGGGGGGGTGGGTAGGGGGGCAAGGAAGAGAAAAAGGGAAAAGGGAAGGAAGATGAACAGATTTAGCACAATAGAGATAGTCTAACAGATGACAGATGAGACAGAATTTGGAAGAACAGATAGATGGTAGATAATAGACAGACAGAATGAATAAATGTAGGACGCTGCACTGGAGGAACTGGCCGGCCACTCCAGGCAGAAAAACGAAGCTGCTGTCCTGAGCCGCGCTCTGCTCTTCTAACACAAAAGGTACTTTTTGGAACGAGAATGAAACTCGGCCTGGAGGAAAAGGCCAACCTGTAATATATCTACATCTATATTTAGATTATAGAATTAGAGCCCAATTTAGCGGGCTTTCATCTCCTAGCCTGTGACGCTTCCCAGGGCCGCCTGAATTAGATTTCCCACCCGGTAGAATTTCCTGTAAGCTAGGATTAAAAGAACTCACTCTCTAGCTTCTTCCTTCATCGGCCACAATGCTCTCAATTTCATAAGAAGTTTTAAAAATGTCAATACGGCATTTCATTTTCTAACAATCTGAGGCGGGGTGGGGAAGGGAGTGGGGAGGCAGGCCGCATGGCGTGGCTCATATGAGAGTGTGGACATTTTCCAGCCAGCTGCTGTAGCCCTGGCCTCAGTCCAGTCACCTGTGTCCTTTCGGCTTCAGATTGTGTGTGTGCACATGTGTGTGCATGTGTGTCTCCAATGCCGAGTCTTGAACTCAGGAGCTGGGTGCTATCCCTGCGCATGTACTCGTGACATCAGCCACAGCTCCACTTCTGGCTTTCTGCTGGTTCAATAGTGATTAAAGTCTCACAGCCTTTCCCCGCTCGGGCTGGTCTTGAACTTCAGAGAGAAGCTGGGATTACAGACATGAGCCACAGGCATGGATGAAGCCCTCATTACTGAAGCAGAACCTGGGGTGGGCTGGATGGCCCGTGCAGTGGCCAGGTGTCCCCGCTCTCCAGCCCCTTTAAGATGGCTCCAGGTCAGATCTATGAAGGACTGCCAGTTGGGGCTCGTGACAGGGTGAGTTTTTCCTGTGCCTCTGAAGCATCCATCAACCTGAACATCGACTCCAACGCTAGGCTGCCACGTATCCCAGAGTTCACGGTCCAGGGTCCCCAGCGCCTGTGCCCATAGGGGCCAGGTGGCAGTGGGGGGGGGAGTCTCGGCAAGACAGGGCAAGAGGGTCTAACTAGCACAGCAGGGGCCTAGGTGCCTGCACACCACCCCAGGAGACTGAGCTGCCGTCCAGGGTCTATGGCCGCTGTTGATACCCACGCCCACCCGAGGGGGGTCAGGGCTGCCTGACGCCTGGTGAGGGAGGATGGGGAGACATGTCTGACGAGTTCTGGGAGACAGCCCTCCCCCCACCACTCATGGGGACTCTGGGCCACTTTTGGCAGCTGTCACTTCATGTAGAGCCTCATTCGAATGCTAACGAGGACAGCAATTAGAAGGACCGATCTGCCAGACACGTCGTACAACACATTTGAAACCCAAATACAAATATTTCACATGCCGCCGTCCGCAGGAACACGCATGCTAAGTTACAGAATGCAGAGCCAACGCTGTGCCCGTGCTCGTCGCCCAGGTCCACATGTGTCAGTGGCCCCTCTGTGCCACGTGGCAGGGGCAGGAGGGGCGGGGTTGGGGGGCTAGGCCCCCCAGAGCCCACCATGGCAGGAAGTCACTTAGTTACTATCGTGGCCCGAGCCTTGTTTTTCAAGGTACATGCTGATTTCTATGGGTATACCGACTGAAGAAGGTTCCAGAAGCACACACTGCACACATTTCCCACTAAAGATAGAAACTATGTTTAAAAAGCTAATTTGATATTTTTAGAAGTTTGGGTTTCTTTGATCTGTCCAAAAGAAGCTTAAAATCCAGCATGGCGCTATTTTAGGCAATGCCTCACGAGGCTGAACCGGCTGGAACGCCGTGCCGGCAGCCGGGCCGGGCCGGGCGCTCCGCTGGGCACTGGTGGTGTCCTCACCACCAGACTCTGCCTTTGCCAAAAGCACGCTGTGGTTACACTTGCATGGAACAGGGGGGCTGTGTTTTCTAAGGCAGTGCGGGTGTGCCTAGCCTGGTCTGGGTGGGTTAAAAACCACTCCATGCCCCACCGGCAACACACAGTGTACTCGACCACAGGCCCTGGGCCCCGGGGCACCTCTGCCTTCCACCCGGGCAGCAGGGACGTCTGGAAAGGGCCGGAGCATTCTAGGATCTTCCTGGGCCTCAAAAACAGTGATGACTTGGGAGGCGGAGGCAGGGAAGCCAACCAGCAAGACTTGGGGCTCACAAGTGGTGCTCTGGCCTTTAATGCAGAAGCTCAGGGATAGTGCCCAGGCTCCGAGTTTAAGCACTACAAAATCAAATAATACAGATTGCCAGAACAGAGGAAAGGAAAGAAGGGAGAGAGGGAGGACTTGCTAAGGGTCGGTGCCCACGTGAACGCTCCCATTGGGGAATGGAAATGACCTGTCTGGGGTAAATTCTGGTTGTATGTTTCTGGGGACCCTTTGAGCCCCCCACCCCCAGCGTGGGCACACCATCTCAGGGGTGTGGTTTAATTAAGCGGCCAGCTCACAGGACCTGTGCTAGACTCCACCACCGGCAGATGCTCTCCCAGGCTGAGCGCCCAGGCTGAGCCAGCGGAGTTTATTTCTTTAAAGCAATTGCGGGCCATTATTTTCAAAAGAATTTGCATTCAATGAACACATTACACACAGGCCGCTTTCCGCAGCTTCTAAGAGCTGAATCTTCCCCAGTGGAGACGGGGCCCGAGCGGCTCTGGTGGGCGCTGGCTGCAGAGGCGCTTTGGCTTTATTGCTCAAGGAAAGACACCTAACTCGTCAGAAATGTGTCCAACAATAAAGGCTGGGGGAGGGAGACCCCCCTGAGCCAAGCCACTTGCAGGCGCTTGGGATCTGTAAAGCCTGGTAGGCCACAGCTCTGGATTCAGGCCGTGTCGCCTGCTTGTGGCCCAGACCCGGAAGGAGCCTGTGCCCAGCTCCCTCCCCCACGCTGGACCCACAGACACCCAGCACAGGTGACAGCAGGGCTACCTACCCAAAGCACCCACCAGCCACGTGGCGCCTTCTCATTTTTTCCAAGAAAAACAGATAAGTGTTCTTATCCCAAGTACAACCACAGTGAAAATTCTAACAACAAACCTAATCCTACTGCCATCGACCCCGGTGCCTGTCGCCACCGCCCAGTCAATTCTTTCTCCTTCACCTCTACCCCTGTACTCTGGTCCCTGCAGGGCATCTCAGCCTGGTCACCGGGTCCAGCCCTCTCCCTGCCCCAGGCCCGTTCCTTGACCTCAGAGCCCAGGCTCTCTGGATAAGGCTGGCACATGGCCCGCGGCTCCAGTCTCTGGTGGCCAGCCCCACAGCCTTGCGTGGCCCAGGACTTCCCCACATCAGCACACAAACCCAAAGCGGGTGCCAGGTGACAGCAGCTCCCCGGAGTCAGGGAGGAGACACCCACCCACATGGGGCGCCTCTCATCAGCGGACCCCGATTCAGTGCTCTGACGTGTCCCCCTGGACCGTGGCTACAGTGGGTGGCAACACAGATTCCTTGCGCCTCCACCGGAATGGCAAGGGCGCCCCGTCCCATCAGCCAGAGCAGGCGGCACAAAACCCCTCCTGTCCCTAACCCCACGGGAAGAGGACCCTTCCAAACACTCGGACCCCATGTCCGGTGAATGCATCAGGCAGGCCCTTCCCTGGCGAGGAGGGCGGGCAGGCCGGGAGCTGGTCCTGCTGGTATCTGAGCTCATGACACCAGAGCCCCCACCATGTCCCCTCCCACTCAACCATGCCCCAGCAGGGACTTGGGGGTGGGGTGCTGAGAAGCCCAGGGGAAAGATGGGGGTGGGGGGACCCCAGATGCCAACTTGGACGTTCACCTCTACCTCCTCCTCTGCCCTTGGCCATGGCCCATTCTGGAGGACAGTGGACCAGGCCACCACAGGCATGAGAATTGCAGGAAAATGTTTTTAGAAGGACGTCAATGGCGCAATGACTTATGCCTGCTTCTAATCTCAGCTTCTCAGGAGGCTGAGATCTGAGGATCGAGGTTCAAAGCCAGCCTGGGCACAAAAAGGACCCCAGATTCTTATCTCCAATCAACCTTTAGCAATGGGAAGTGGGCTTGGCTCAAGGGTAGGGCGGTAGCCTACCTCCCTGGAACAGCTCAGGGACAGCGCCCAGGCCCATTCAAGCCCCATGACCCACAAAAACAAAAATTAACTAAAAGGACACCAACAGGCCTGGCTGGATGACTGCTCAGAGACCCCTCCCAGCTATGGGGAGAGGGGGTTCTGCTGCTGTTTATGACCTTCGATGGCTGAAGTAGAACATGCTAAGGGCGTGCTGACAAAGTATGGCTGGGAATGTTCCAGCCAGTGCTCAGGCCTGGAATCCCCAAGACTCAGGAGACTGAGAGCCAAGGACCCCACTCAGGTACCACCAAAATGACAGAGGGGAGCTGTGGCTCACATGGTGTAGCACCAGCCTTGAGTAGAGAAGCTCAAGGACAGCACCTAGGCCCTGAGCTCAAGCCCTGGGATGGATACAATAGAAACAATATAACCCTCCCCCCCGCCCCCAGCCCTAAGGCACCCACCTAAGTGCTGTGGCTCCACTCCTCCAGCATTCTCTGTACATGTCACAATTGCAGTAAGACTTGGTATACTTCCTCAGTTGCTTTTCATGGTTAACTTGCTACAAACTCTCCAAGCAAGTATAAATAGAGTGTGTGTGTGTGTGTGTGTGTGTGTGTGTGTGTGTGTACTGGGGCTTGACCTCAGGGCCTGGGTGATGTCCCTAGGCTTTGTCATTCAAGGCTGGCACTCTGCTGCTTGAGCCACAGCGCCACTTCCCAAATGCACTTGAGTGGCTACGTAATCGCAGGGTGGCTACTGGATCCCAGCGCCCGGCTCTGATTCCTCTGGCACTCTTCAGCGCTGTGAGGGGAGGAGACATGGGGGTGGTGGGTGCTGGGGCACTCCAGCTCCCAGCAACTGTGTCCGTCCCAGAATGTGGACCCCAGAGCTGGGAGGCTGTGGCTTGCATAGCCCTTGTGGCAGCCCTGCGCCGTGGAGCACGGCCTCCACGTGATAGACAGGACCCCAGGACAGGAGGGCTGGGGACACAGGGCATCTGGAGGGATCTGCCTCCAGGCCATGTCTGCAAGCCCCTCCTCAGCTCACAAGCACTGCTGGGTGCCAGCCTGACTCCCAGGAAGCTCTAGAATCCCACACCCTCTGAAGGCCAATCCCAGCCTATCCAGGACCTCCAAATCTTGCCCTCCTCCCCAGCCTCACTCCTCCCCCACATACAGCCCACCACACCGGGAGGCAAGGCCCGGACGGGATTTGTCCCGGTCATCTGCAGGGACGGGGCGGCATCTCCTGAGGGCATGGCATAGGTAGGCTAGCCTATGCCCCTTCCCCCAGCGCTATGGCCAGAGCACAGAGAAGACCATCATGTCTCCCCCAGGGCTGGGTTCCTGACCATTCCTGTCTCCCCAAGGCTGTCCCACTAATTCGCGTAAATGTTGTTACTGAAGCCTCCGAAGGGAAGGGACGGGGTAAACACAGCAGGCCTTAACTCTCTGGGGACTCGGGTGTGGCCGCGGCAGGAGGGAGAGGCTGAGGGGGCCTGCCCAGGGGGGCGGGCACCAGACCTGGAAGGTGTGTTCCGAGGAACCATGCCATTACCAGGCAACCGTGCCAACCTGGGGCGTCTCAATGGCATCCAAGTCTTACGAAGACAGCAAACCTATTCTTTGCAGAAGAACAATGGCATTCAGACACGCATTGCAAAACTAATCTTGTTATTTTGCCCCATAAAGAGGAGGCGAGGACGTAACCAGGTTTAAAAGGGTCCACACGTTGCACCATGTTCAAACGGAGAGACGCCCGGGAGAACATGTGCCCATTAATTACCCGCCGTGCCGCCCTGTGAGAGGGGCGCAGTGCCTCCCATCCTGACTTCCATGGGAGAATTGGTGACCTGCTGTGGGTGGCTGCAGGCTGCCTCTGCAGCCTGGGCCGGGCAGGAGGCCTCCAGGCCAACACCCGCGGGGGGCACTAGGCCTCTCGGTGCCCAGGTAGGGAGGGCGTCTCCCTGCTCAATCTCAGTCTCTTAGGGAGATTAAAATTCTTCTACTGTGAGATGGGGGGTAGGAAACACCCCGAGTCTGGTTTCCCTTCAAGCAGGGTCTACTGTCTCCAAGACAAGGAAGACGAGAGGTCTTTCTCAGTCAGGAGGTCCACCCCCCAGCCCTCTTCTAGCAAGACGAGGATCCAGCTGCAGGTCCCCTTCTCACTACACCCCTGAGCCACCCCCCAGTTTTCTCAACAGGTCGGGCTTGTTCCTGTCCCCCCTTCCCATCTCTAAGATGGACCTATTTTTTTTTCTTCTTAGCCTGACAGGGCCTGCATCTTACACAGTCTGGCACTGGGCTTTGCAGCGGTCAGCGCCTGGCAACCGCAAAAGAGGCCTCCCCTGTGGAGCCCAGACACAACTGGACCCCGGGCTGCAGGCAGAGGGCAGGGTAACGCTCAACCCACCCTGGCCAGGCCCCCGCCGGGGAACAGCCGCCTCAGGTCCCCATCTGGACTTCAAAACTTGTGTCAAGTTGTTTTCTGCTTGTATGCTAATAAGCAAAAAAAAAAAAAAAAAAAAAGGAAAGAAAAGAAAAGTAAGTTTGAGACCATTTCTATCTTGCAAAATGAACGTCTTCGTTCTCATTTTCAAATTAACAGGAAATTGGAAAATGTAGAAAGACACAAGGGATCATTTTTTCTTTGTAAATTTTTTTGGGGGGGTGGGGGGGGCAGTCCTGAGGCTTGAACTCAGGGCCTGGGCCCTGTCCCTGAGCCTCTGAACCTCTGTGCTCAAGGCTGATACTCTACCACTTGCAGGTTTCTGGTGGTTAACTGGAGATAAGGAGTCCCACAGACTGCCTCCAAACCATGATCCTCACAGCTCAGCCGCCTGAGGACCTGGGCTTACAGGTGGGGGCCGCCAGCCCACAGCCCTTGGCAAATTCTGAAACAAGAGTCTTGCTAAATAGTCTAAGCTGGCCTTCAACCCCTGAGTGTTGGGACTACAAGCAAACCCCACCGCCATGGATGGCTTTCAAAGGAACAGTTTTAAACTGGACCTCATGTGATGCAGAAATGGCCCGTTAAGATCCTGCGAGCTCTCCGTGTCCTGGGGTCAGCAGCCCCAAGCCCCGCACGGCCCAGGACCGTGGGCTCAGCTGCACGGGCCAGCGTGGGTGCCGCTTTTCGAGCTGGACTTTTCCTTCCCGGGCTGGGCTGGGTCAACATCTGTAATTCCTCCTTTTCTGCTGCGTTGGGAAAGTTTCCCATGTTCTTCATAAGCACTCTTGGAAAACGGTATCGGTTGCATAATTCCATGAATGAATCTAACATAATCTAACCGCTCCTCCATATTGGACACAAGGCCGTGTCCATTTATTTTTAGTCTATAAATAATCCCATATGTTCAGATCTTGTTCGCATGCGGGCTGGCTGGGGTGGGGCCCAGGGGGACAGGAGCCTGGTACTGGTCTCCGGGAGGGTGAGAGCTGACGGCCACCCTTCAGAAAGTCCTCTGAGGCAAACGGAGATTTGGTGATGCGGTTGATTGATTGTTTTTTTTTTTTAAAAACCTGACCCACTACGTGGCCTCCTGAGCCAGATCCCAGTCTTGCGTGTGTGGCGTCAATACCTGACAAGTTAGCTGGAGATAATGCCTCGGCAGACGCTGAGCCTCAAGTATTTAAAGGCACACATACAAAGGGACTATGGGTACCGGGCTGAGCTGTGCCTCGAATACTGCGGCCGGCCATAAGAAAACCACCACAGCAGAGGCTGCCGCTTCCTGTGCCTTTCTGGATTACACGCTGGGAAGACGCTGCTGCCTGGGTGACCACGGGCCTGGCAGGCCACAGAAGGGATTCAAAGGCACACAGGACAGCCTGGCCACAGCCCGGCTCCCGGGGACATGCGAGCCCAGGTCGTCTTGGATTTCCCAGGAGGAGACTGACAGGCAACGGCTGGGCGTCCATCTTCGTTCACAGCGTCCAGAGACAAAACAGGCCCCAGCCACCGTCTGCGCCCTGGCACGGGCAGGGGCCCGGCCTGGAGCCCAGCTGATCCCAGCCTTATCTATATTTGGCACATGATGTAAACGTGGAGTGTCACATTCTTGCTCATTTAATACAGGGGCTTAACATGTCCTTACTCACCACCCAGGGAACTCATTTTGAAACTCAGGGGGTGTGGCCCCTCCCCACATTTGTGACTAAAGGAGAAGTGGCTCCACCTCGCCGTGCCACAAGAGCAGCCCTGGTGCCTTCCCCTCCAGAAGCCATAGACGGAAGCCACCTACAGACACGCATGGAAGTCTTCCCACAAGAAGCCAACAATTAGGAAGGGCAGAACTGCACCTCCATGTATTACCTATGTGAAGGGGAGGAGGGTGAGGGAGGAAAATTCCCTCCTCTACCAAGATGAGTCACCATTTCCAAACATCCATCAATCCGTGAGTCAGAGCCAGGCAGAAGAGGAAACGGCACTTCCCAGAACCACAGAGAACCAGGAACCCTGGAGGGCTGACTCCACTTCCCCGGGCCCTCAGTGGGGCTCTGGGGCTTCCGCCCTACCTTCTCCACTCATTCATTCAACTCTTCCTTGTACGCCAGGGTGGATCCAAGACAGGTGGGGGAACAATGCTCACACACCAGGGGGACGGGACACCGGGAGAGGTGTCCGTGCACATAGGGGCCAGGCCAGGCAGGGAAGCAGGCCCACATGTACTGCAGAACTGAGTCCAGCACCATGTTAGAGGGAAGGGACGGAACGTTCCCGAGCCCCCAGGTCCCTCCACAAGACGCACTAAGCCAGCAGGAGTACTGTGCATTGAGAGTGGATGGTGAAGGGCTTGGATCCCGCCGCACCAGCCTGACGTTCCTGAGGTGTGTCCCGCTTTCCCGCCCTGCCCACTGAGGCCGCATTCGTCCTCTCACTCGGGACGACTGCTGTCCGTGACAGTCTGTGTCTCTGTCGAGACCCCTGGTGACAGGTCGTCGGCCTGGACCACATCTGGAGACCCGCTGCTCTGTGGGGTGGAGTTGGAAACCACACCCTGCCCACCAAATCTGGCCCGTGGCCTTCCCTCCCCCTTTTCTTAGTTTGTGGCCCTGAGGCTTGAACCCAGGGCTTTGTGCCCACTGTCCTCCTTCAGCCAAGCCCCCCGCCTTGGTGCTGATCTGGTTTCCCTTCCACTCTGACCTCCGCTGGCCTTGCACTGTGCTCCTCCTGCCTCCTCCTCTTGGGCAGCTGGGATTAAAACATGACGCGCCATGCCCAGCCTGCCACCCTTTTTCAAATCAAGTTTTATTGGAATAAAATGAGCTCCTAGTCCGCCCTATCACCTAATGTGCAGTCTAAAGCTACTTTACAACAGAGTAAAACTTCGCTGGTGCCGGCTGAAGCATAGGAACGGGTGACGAGAAAGGAAAGCAAGCACTGGCTTGAGGGACGTTTGGCAGGTGCCTGTTCTGCGGGGCTCTGGGGAGGCTCTGGTGCCTTGCGTTATTGTTGGGGCCCGGGACACTGCCTGTCGGGGGGGGTGGAAGAGAAGATGCACTTAAGTAAAGAACGAAGGAATCGTTCCAAGTGTGGCCAGGGAGGCCTGCTTACAAGGGGCGCGGAGGGGGGGGGGCGTAGAATGCAGAGGAACAAGTTAGAGGCTGAGGGGGCTGGCCAGGTGGTTGCTATGGCAACTCCACAGTGGCCAGGCCTGGGGTGGACTCTTTCTAGCATGGGTCAGAGAGTAAACGTTGGTGTCACACGTCCATCCCGGCCCCTCAGCCGAGCCCCGAGGCACAGAAGCAGCACAGACAACAGGGAAGGAAATGAGCATGGCTGAGTGCCAATAAAACTTTATTAACTGCTTCTTCGCACGGGATGATGAAAGGGTTCTGGAGAAGGACGGCGGCCATCTAACATACATCCGCAACTGACGTGCGTTCACAGTTAAAATGGCCAATGCTAGGTTGGGGAGATCTTACTGCAATAAAGAGAAAAGCCCCTGAACTCTGGATTTCATACAATTTTCAGGTCTCCTAGGATAGCCCTAGTCCAAGCCCTGCAGCACAGCCACGCAGAGCCCTGGCTGCGCAAAGGGCCCCAGTGGGCCTCGGGGTGCCCTGGGACTCCCACATTCTCCCACGGGAAGTCCCTCCCTCAGGGACTGTGCCACAGACCTCGGTCTAGCCTGGCCTTCCAAAAATAAATCCTTACAATGAAGCCAATGATACGGCAGGAAATGAACTGCCACCAAGGACGAGTGCTTCCCCAACAGCCCGTGGGGAAGGGCACCCCTCCGTTTTAGCTCCGATCGCCTGTGCACCGAGACTTTGGTAAATGTAATGAAAATGCCGTGTGGATGTCATGGAATGTCACGTTGCTATAAATGCGTCCCGACGCCTGCTCGGGGTGTCGGGGCCCAGGCTTCGGGGCCCAGCCTCACGCACAGTGGCTTACAAGCCAGGCTCCCCAAGTTCTCTGCCGAACAGAGCCAGTCAGATTGAGGGGCTCCGACAGGTGGTCCTGAGAAGCAAACACCAGGGAGGAGAGCGCGGAGCCTTCCTGGCAGCTGCCTGCCTGCTGGGGCACTGTGGGGACAGGGCCTGGGCACACAACCAGACACACAGCCCCAAGCAAGTGGAGTCGAAGGAGCCAAGACGAGTCTCCATCTCCACAGGGAAAGCTGGCAGCTTCAACCGGGGAACATTCTAAGGCCATTTCTTACCCTGGATGCTGGATCAGAGGCCACCAGGCTTCCCGGGACAAGTTGAGCTGGGCAGGACACCGAGGGACCCAATTTCACTCCACCAGAGCCAACGCGAGGTTCCCATTTAAGGGACTAACTGCGAATCATTTTAGAAAATGCTCAACAACTAATTGTCGTCATAATACCAAGTTTACATAGCCCAAATAATGGACAAATATCGCCATGTAATAGAACAGTACAAAAATGGTAATTTTACTCTGCAAAGTTGGAACTTGCCATTTCAAATTAGCAGAAGCCGTGGAGTGGGCATTACTGACAATGCGAACATAGTAATTGGGCTGATTTCTTGGCGCCTGGCCGGATCGGGCTGCCTGGCGTCCTGCAAGTTAATTATAGCTCTGGTAGTGGAGCAGGAACATGGAATGTGAGGAGACACAGAGATAAAACCCGGCTCAGGTCTTTGCACAGGAGGCCTGGCGTGAGGGCGCAGGCTTGAGACTGGGCATGGCAGCAAGTTCCCCCCCGAGAGGATGCAGAAGGCACTAGAAAGGCTGGGTGACCCTCTCCCCCACACCCTGCATGCCTCCCCATGCTGACTGGCACAAGAAGTGAACCCGGACCATCCAAGGATACTTTGCCCGCTGCCTAAAAGTTTAAAAAAAAAAAAAAAAAAAGTCAGGCCAGGAGTTTGGCCTAGTGGTAGAGTGCTTGCCCAGCATGCAAGAAGACCCAGGTTTGATTCCTTGGTACCACATACATAGAAAAAAAACAGAAGTGGTGCTGAGGCTTAAGTGTTTGCGCTCTAGCCTTGAGAAAGTCCAAGGACAGTGCTCAGGCCCCGAGTTCAAGGCCTACGACTGGTAAAAAAAAAAAAAAAAAAAAAAAAAAAAGTCCAGAAATCAAAATGTGTAATCCCATCCAAATCAGCTCTCAATGTAGACAGAGACAATCACTTATTTCATGGCGGGCTTTTGAAAAATAAAACTTGCCAACCTGAGATTTGACATGTGCAGGGAGGCCTGGGCGCTTCCTGGGAAGCTGGGGCCCTGTGTGCCAGGGGCCCACGCCCCACGGGGCCTTCCTCCCTGCACCACACTGGGTGGAAGGGGGTACCACCACACCTAGGCCACACCTGAGACTGTTCTGGACGAACTTTGTCAAGTTCACCATGTGCCACGTACAAGGGGTGTCCCTGCTGCTCGCGCAGACCCACGCCAGACTGGCCCCGGTGTGCCTCACCGCCCACCCACAGCTTTCTGGGGTCTCTCTCTTGTCCTCGGTCCAGGATGTCACTGGGGCCTCCCTGGCTTTCCTTCCACACCCACGGCTTGCTGCCTCATCTGGATTTCTGTCCTATCGCCAGACCCAGAGGTGAGGGAAGGGAAGGGGCCATGTGCCCTGGCTGGGCCCCAGGCCTGGCTCCCTGCAAGGTGCCCGCCGCCCCCCAGGGCCGGCCCGTGACATACATGGGGTGCCTGGCGCAGGGCCCAGCTCCAAGCGGTCAGTCAGTTGTTCGCCTCATGGCTCCCAGAGTCCTTGTACAACTGTAAATAAACATGAAATCACTCCGAAGCTTCATTTACAAAATGCAACAGAGAGGGGATTTACTCACAATTGAAATAAAAAAAAAATTAGTGGCTATTTTTGTTTCTTGGCAATTAAGTGTATGGCATGGTTTCAGCAGCGCTGGGCTCTGCGTGGAACTGCCAGTAGATACGCAGAAGGCAAACCCGCCCTGCCTCACACTGCGTGGCACCTGCGCAGGCTCCGTGGGAGTGGGCTGCACCCTGGCCCGCTCTGCCGGGCTCACGGGGTCGGGGGAGAGCAGCTATGCTCTCAGCCCCTCCTGGCTACAGGCAGCTGCAACAGTGCTTTCCTCCTGTGCCAAGTGCCCACCTCCCCCGAGTCTCACCCCCCGGTGCTCCCCAAGGCCCCTCCACGCGGCGGCTGTTGAGCTGTGAGCTGTGAGAGGATGCACTTTAAACAACAGGTGGCCACGCCAAGCAGCCACAGGCCTGCCTCAACACACCACGGTGAGCCTCGCACCACATCATCCAGCCACGGGTCCTGGCGAATCATGCCAGCACGAGCTGGGCACTGCCACGCCAGATAGCCACTGGACGCATAGACACTGTCTGCCGACACCTTGTTGGCACACCACCTCACCAAGAGTCCTGTCAGGGCCGGGGTCCCCGTGGGCTCCAATGGATAGGTACTAGGGGGGTACCTTTGTGAGGGGGAGGGGGAGACCTGCTCTCTCTGGGCCCGGGGACTGTGGGCAGTGGATTTGCGGGGGGAGGGGCACCCCGACTCCTCTCCTAGCTGTCTGAAATAACACAGAGCCCAGGGAAGCAGGAGAGGCACTCCTGCAGAAACTGGGCCTCTGAGACAGAGAAGTCACAGAACAACAGGCAAAAGCAAAAAAGAAAACACCTTTTGTTCCACTCCGCTTCTTCTGTGAAAGCAAATCTATGACCCAATGTGTCTGCGTTACAGACGGGCCGTCTCCCCGCGAGGATCTTCCCCGTCTGGACCGTGGCACCCGCCCTGGCAGCCTGGGAGTGGTCGCCTTCTCCCTGAGTCACAGCTCCTGGGCGCCCGCCAGCTCTCCAGCTCAACCTGCAATACCCTAAAAAGGTAGGTGAGCGGTGCTTCTAGGACTGAAGCATTACTCTAACAGAAGTTGGGACGTTTCTGCCCAAGTGAATGTAAAAACAGACCTGGGAGACAATGTACTGGCATGTTTGATAATTCTGCAGTAAAAACTGGGAGAGAGGGAGGAGGCGGTGAAGGGAGAGAGCCCATCCCTTGTCTGCGGTTTAACAAGTTGTTCTTAGCATTTTCTGCTCTTTTAAGGTTTGCAATCAACTCTGGGACTTAGCAATGCAAAAAAAAAAAAAAAAAAAAAAAAAAAACCCTCCTTTGAACCCATCTATGTGTCCAGGGGCTTAAGTGGGGGTAATTAAAAAGGCAGGATTCCTCAAAGAATGTATCTGTTGAGCTAGATGGCAGTGTGAAATGAAACAGACCCCGCTGAGGAATGCCGAGACATGACAGCGCCGGGAGAGGAGACAGAGCTCCCGGGATGGCGGTCCTGAACGGGCTCCGTCTGCAAACTCAGCAAGGAGGGGCATCGGGCAGCTTGAGGAGATGCATGGCAAGGCACAGGGTCCTTTGGTAGGGCCTGCACACAAAAGGAAGGTGCTAGACTTTCCTCTATTTCCACCCTTCATATCCCCAGAAGAGGGGGCCACCACGTCCTCCACTGGGCCCCCGCTCCCTCCAGTGCAGAGAAAGGCGAGTACGGGTTTCTGCCGGGATCCAAGTGGGGGCAGGAGGCTCGGGCAGGGCACTGGGTCTGCCCAGCTGGCTAGATCCTGAAGCCCATCGCGGGTTGAGGCTCCACCAGGCTAGGGCTGACAGGAACAAGCCGCCCGGCTGGCTGCATCTATGGAAACGAGGTCAGACTGGCAACAACAAACCCCGGCTTTAAAAGAGCCACCTGCCTCCAGGAAACCGGGGTGCAGCCCTTTCCCTGGGACTCCTCAGATTTACAGTAATGAAAGCAACACGTTCAGAACAGCAGACCGCAGGGGGGGGTGGGGGGGGAAGAGTCGGGCCCTTGATGGGCCCGAATGGTCTTGTGAGGAGCCAACAGGACAGAGAGTCAGCTGGGACAGCACTCGGGCAGGAAGATCTGCTCAGCGGCGTCTCATCACCAACGCCAGCGCTGCCTGAGCCAGGGAGAGGAAGGTGGAGGGTGTGGCACACACGGGAGCGGGCCCTGGCACAGTCCACAGCCGAGCAGCGGGGCTGCTCCTCCAGGGAGCACACACCCCACCCTCCCACCTGCACCAGTCCCTGGAGAGCGGGGCCCCTTGCTGGGGGTCGGGGAGGCACTGTGGGCTCCGTCAGACCTCAGAGCGGGGAGCCAGAGCCCCTCTCGCAGGGTTAGGGTCAACCTACACATGGCTTTCTTGGCCCCTCACCCTGGACGGTGAAAAACTTGCAAGCCTAACTTCTCTTGAAAATCTTTTCCAGAGCTGGGGACTGATGGCTCACCCCTAGAATCCTAGCTACTCAAGAGGCTGAGATCTGAGGATTGTGGCTCGAAGCCAGCCCAGGCACTCCAGGCCGTGAGACTCTGATCTCTGATTAACCACAAAAAACCCACTATGGCTCAAATGGCAAGTGGTAGAGTGCTAGTTTTGAACAGAAGAGCTCAGAGACAATGCCCAGGCCCAGAGTTCAAGCCCCACGACCGACCAAGTAAAAAAAAAAAATCTTTTCCAGGCTGTGAATGTGGCCTAGCATGCACGACGCCCTGGGTGGATTCCTCAGTACCACACACACAGAAAAAGCTGGAAGCAGTGCTGTGGCTCAAGTGGCATCAAGTGGCAGAGTGCTAGTCCTGAGAGAAAAGGAGCTCAGAGATAACGCTCAGGCCCCGAGTTCAAGCTGCAGGACGGGCAAAAGAAACAAAACAAAAATCTTGATGCTGGTGGCTCATGCCTGTAATCCTAGCTACTCAGGAAGCTGAAATCTGAGAATTGTGTTTCGAAGCCAATCCAGGCAGTAAAGTGTGTGAAACTCTTATCTCCAATAAACCACTCAGAAGAGGCTAGAAGTAGAGCTGTGGCTCAAGTGGTAGAAAGCTTACCTTGAGCAAAAAGAGGCTCAGGGAGAGTGCCCAGGCCTTGGGACCAACAAATAATAACAACAACAACAACAGCAACAACCACCTCTCCCAGGCGGGAGCATGGCCTATTGGTAGAGTGCTTGCCAAGCATGCACAAAGGCCTGGGTTTGATTTCACAGTACCACATACACAGAAAAAGCCAGACGTGGTGCTGTGGCTCAAGTGGCAGAGCGCTAGCCTTGAGCAAAAAGTGTCCAATTACTATGCCCAGGCCCTGAGTGCAAGCCCCAGGACTAGCAAGGGGAAAAAATATAATATTATATATATACATATACATATATATATTATATTATATTATTTTTTTCCCACACCAGGCATGGTGGCTCATACTTGCAATTCCAGCTGTGTGAGAATCATTTTTGAAAGCCAGCTGAGACAAAAAGTTAGCAACGGTGCAGTAATCCCAACCCAACAACATGGACTTGTGAGAAGGAGCCACCCAGGAGGAGCTACCCTGGAAGGACCATCCAGATTGGGGGGTGGGGAGGGAAGCAAGAAGGGCCAAAGGGTGTGGCTCAAGTGGTAGAGCACCTGCCCAGCAATTGTGAGGCCCTGCATTCAAACCCCCAGTACCACAGGGGGAAAAAAATCTCTCCCCTGGCCCTCACGCTGTACAATCCCGGGAACTGGCTGCACCCTAAGGGCACAGAGGGGATGTGGCGGCCCAACCCTGTGGCGAGCTCTCTGCTGGTGCCCAAGCAACCATTCACGCCCAGTAGGGAGGCACCGATTCGGGGGCGCACCTTGTCTTTAGGTAAAGGCCCTACACGCAGACTAGGTGTGGAGCAGACCGTTCAGAGGGCTCGGGGAGCCCCAGTGCAGGCCAGTTTTATATCACTGTGTCCACACCAGATACAGAACAGCAAGTGGCTTCAACCAGGTGACAGGGCAGGGGCCGGGTGGACACGGCAGGCCGGCAAGGAGCGGCCGGCAGAGTCTTCTCCAGGCCATCTGTCACCAGCGAGGACTTCAGTGCCCACCGCCTTCAAGCTGCGAAGAGCGAGGGATGCTTGTGTGGCGTGAACCACACACTTCTCAAACTGCAGCGGGGCCCAAACCCAGCAGCGGGGCCTGGTTTGAGGCTCAGGGAACCATGTGTCCCCTCCACGGGGCCCAGCAGGGGCCTGTGCAGCAAGCCAGCCCTTCTGTCCTGCAGACAGGGACGAGGAGGTGGCAGTGCCCCTGCACATCCTTCACTGGGCTCCAGGGCTGGGCTGGCCACCTCCTCCTCACTCACCCCGGGGGGGGGGGTCCTCCCACAGCGGGGTGCCAGCTCCTGGGGGCCCTCACAGCCCACCCCCCCAGGCCCTCTTGGCCCCAAAATCATTCCATGGCTGCCTATGCAGTGGTTTCGGGAGAGTCACATGTGCAAAGCACACCCAGGGCAAGCAGTTGCACACACACTCCGGAGCATGCACACCCAGGTACGCGTGCGCTCAGGTACACACTTACAGCAGCGTCCTGGGGCTGCACCCCTTCTACGCCGCCCAGCACTAGCACCACCAGGGCAGCTCTGGCCACTTTGACCCCTGGAAGTCACTGGCTGGAAGCCACCGCCACCAAGTCCCTGGTGCCTCTGGGCACATGGCTGGACACCTGACCCAGAGGCGCGAACTCTGGGGCCAGAGGAGCCACACTGGAGCAGTCCTGGCAGGCCTGGGGAGAGGGGGGCGGCGTGGGGATGGAGGAAGCACGCCCACTCTCCATGCTGACCCACGCTGGCCTAAGAGTGCAAGACACTTGCTCTACGCCCGGCTGGAGGCTTCTGGGAAGATGAGTGTGAAGGACAGTCTCGTCTGGCAAGCCCAGGCCCCTCCCCAGACCTCCAGAACACCCCCCCACCTCTGCTTGGGCTGGGCCTTGTTCCCTGCTCCCTCCCCGTTTAGAAATGAGCTGCCCACCAAGGTCCTCAGTCACCACAGGATTGGGGTAACCAACTGTCACAGACTGAGCCCCCTCTGCTCCCCCGACTCCACACTCACGACACTGCCTCTCCAGGGCCACCTCTGTCCAGCCTTCCCACAACCTGTGCACTGGGGGGTGACACCTCCAGGGCAGGCTTTGGGGTCTGCTGGTGGTAGCCGTTGGGGGCTCACATCCCAGGGTGAGCCGGGTGCAGGCTCGCCATTCCTTGGCCTTCCTCTGCAGTGAGCCTGAACCTCACTGTTGCCCCCACCGCCCGCCGTGCCTGTGAGCCCTTCCAGCCTGGGCCCAGGCTCCTAGTTACCCCCTAGAGACCTTGCTCTCAATTCCAGCACTTATCGCTCATTACAGATCCAGGGGCTCGCCAGGCCCACATGCCCACCATAGCTACCGCGGCCACAAACAGGACCAGGGCGGCTGCAGGCTGCATCGATCCCCGCAGCCTGCTCGGGTGTCTTCACCCCACCACTCCCTGTCTCTCCCCCTCCTCTGGGCCCCAGGGACGCCGTTGGAGTCTCTCTTACAGGCCACGGCAAACCCACCAGTTTGCTTTGGAAAGGAGTGAGTAAGGAAAGCTGGACGGCACCTTCAGGACGATAAACACCTCCCTTTTCCTTCTCCAGCCCCTGGCTCAGCACCCTTCCCACTGGAACCCAAGGCCAGCAGCCCAGGAGAGGGAGGAAGACCCAGGACAAGCAGGAGCGGGGCGAGCCGCAAAGGCCGCTTCACAAAGAGCCCTCAAGCACGCTTCTCCCCACCGGAGGCGTCCTGGGTGGCTGCGGCAGAGCCGGGCTCGTGGAGCAGGCAGACGCTGGAGCCAGCACCTCGCCAGGGAATAAATATCCCCACTGAAAAAGGAATTCTACAAGCAAATATAGAAAGAGAAGAAGCACACTCTGAAACCAAACAAAACTATTCTGAAAGAGCAGAGGCTTTTCCAAGTCGTACCGCCACAGCAAGCCGCCCCGCTGCCAGTGACATGGCAGGGGAACCAGGGCCCCAGCACAGCGCCCCTGGTGCAGCCGGTGTACGGCCCTGGGTTCAATCCCCACCCACCCCCTCCACACACACACACTAGACAGTCAGGAAGCTACTAGCTCTAAAATACACAGGAACCAAGAAAACTTAGGCATCCAAAAGAGTCTCCCCGTGACTGGTGGGCTACAGAGAGCGTCTGACCCAGGCCACGTGGGGAGGCACCACGACCTCCCAGGACCACTGCACACACACCGGGCTCTGGCCTGGGTGGGGAAGGCTACATGCAGACATCACAGCAGTGCTCCGCTGAGGAGGGCGCTGAGGGAGGACCAGCCAAACAAAGCAAACTTCCTCAGCCAGCCATAAATGGCCCTTTTGGCTTTTCCCAACCCCAAAGTCGCTTTTCAAAACTTTTACAAAGAAAACAGAAGTCACTTTAAAAGAAAAACTATCATGGAGCAGCAAAGCTCTGAAAGTTCCTTCTAACTCTGGGCGAGAAGACACAGCAGTTGTTTTGCTTGGCGCAAAATGAGAATGTCTCCAGCCCGAATGCACAGTCCAGTCCTGGAATGCTGCAGCGCAAGTGACACGGCCAGCCAGGCTCACACCTGTCATCCCAGCCACACGGGAGGTTCAAAGCCAGCCTGGGCAGAAAAATCTGTGAGACGCCATCTCCAGAAGGACCAGGAAAAAGCTGGGCTCGAGGTGTGGCTCAAGGGGCAGAGCAACAGCCTTGAGCGGGAAAGCTGAAGGAGGGCCTGGGGCCCTGCATTCAAATCCTGCTACTGGCAGGACAGTGAAGAAAAATGCAGTTCAGAAATGTTAAGTTAGCCTGGCACGCGTGGCTCACACCTGTAAGCCTACCTACTTGGGAAGCCGAGATCTGAGGACCACAGTTTGAACCCAGTCAGGAAAGCAAAGTCTGTGAGACGGTTACTTCCGGTTAAGCACCAACCAGGCCAGAAGTAGACATGTGGTTCAACTGGTAGAGCAGTAACTTAAGAGGGGGAAAAAAAAAATGTTTTTAAAGCTTAGCCGGGCACAGTAGCTCACACCTGTAATCCTAGCTATTCAGAAGGCTGAGATCTGAGGATTGCGGTTCAAAGCCATCCAAGACACTAAAAAGTCTGTGAGACTCTTTATCTCCAATGAATCATAGAAAATTGGAAGTGGCACTGTGGTTCATGGGGTAGAGCGGTAGCCTTGAGCTGAAGAGCCCAGGGACAGCACCCAGGTCCAGAGTTCAAGTCCCACAACCAACAAAAAAGAAACAAGCAAACAAACTTAAAAAAGCTCAGAGACAGCACTCAAGTCCTGAGCTGAAGAGCCATGATCTCTCTCTCTCTCTCCCTCTCTCTCTCTGTCACTCACACACACACACACACACACACACACACACACACACACACACGTTGCTAAAACATAACATTAGCTGTTACTTGCCTGTTCAGTGTGAAGCCCACAGAAATTTACACTGCCATTCGTGTAATCTTAATAACAAAACCATTTGCTTCAACCAGTTTTAATTTTAAAAAAAGAAAGAAAAAAAATCCATAAAGCCTATTAGGAAATACGCACCAACTGATAATGTGAGAATCTGGACTTACAATGTTTGCCTGAGGAAAAGGTAAATAGCTAGCTCTCTCAATTCTTTCATAAAAATCCAGTTCATTATTTAAAAAAAAATCTTAAAACTAAAATGGCCACTTAAGTATAAATACTAACAAAGGCTCTGTTTTTGGTGTTTTTTTTTTTTAAGCTACTCAGAATCCCGGAATAATGCCTGCCAACCAAAACACCTACTACGAATTTAGTAATGGGTTACACAAACATAAATTACAAGGCCAGACATTTTAAAAGGAAAAAAAGGTGATTTATGGACGCACTGGAGACTCAGAGGATAGAAGCACTATTTCAATTTTCCATCTATCCCCCACTGCTGCAGATGTGTTAATGCGAAAAGAATTCTAGAGTAAAAATTGCCTTCAGCTCTTCGGGGTCTGCTCTATCTGCCCTCCCACTTACAAAGGACGCCAGAGAATTCATTTCCCACGTTTACAATCAAGGAACATTAAAACATGGTCAAATGTTCTTTTATCGAGTCTCAAATACGAGCAGATTGGCTCATACAAGCAGAGGTCTGGATGAAAATCTATGTCAGTAAATAGAAAGATGGGAATGCCAGTGCCCCACCTGCCCACAGCGCGGGGCCGGCGTCTCCCTTCTTCACCCGTGTGTGCACCGCCTGTGCCCACTTTCCCCGCCTCCATTCACCGTGGGGGCCAGGCGGTGATTTCAATAACATGGGAGACATGCGTCCCCGGTCGTTGTAGAAGTAAAATAAATACAAACGCACTTGTCCCACTCCTGGCACTGGCCCTTTCCCGAGCGGGTGGGGACTTCCACAACACAGTGGCAGTCCCCGACACCCAACTTGGCGGAGCCTCAGTTTGTCCCTCTGCCCGCTCACAGGTACAGACGGTGGTGGATACGGCCTCTCTCCAGAGCACGTGTGCAAACGTACATGGCAAAGCATGCGTATTCTCACATGCAGACGTGCAGAGGCACAACTCTGTGCTCCTGGACGGTGAAGGCTAATCTGAGCACGCACACACACACACACACACAATCAGATCCTGGCACTTCTGACTGTGTGAACGCACCTGACCCCAGGGAAACAGGCTGCGGCCAGCCCCATATTTCACACAAACCAAACATCCAGCTGACAGTAATGGCCCTGCAGTGCTGACGCCGGGCCAGTGCGGGAGCGGTCCTTCATCTTCAGAGGGTGGCTGTCGGGGTGAGGAGGCCCAGAGCCGACCTTCCGCCCCGGCTTAATCACAGCCACCTATGATAACAGACTCGGGGTCTAGACTAAGATGATCAATCCTTCAGTCCCGGCTGTTGTCTCCTCACGGTGAAATGCAGCGGGGAAATCAGGGGGATCCCTCAGGCAAGCACGGAACCAAATTCACCCCAACAAAGGCTGAGCACACCTCCACCGACACGCGGGTCTCCCCACATCTACCAGTGAAGGCCCACTCCTACCTGCTCAGCATGGGGCCAGGGCCACACGCACGCACGCACGCACGCACGCATTCATGCAGTGTGGAGCCCTGGACCTGACCCGCGGCATCAAAGTGGGGGAGCCAGGGATTTGCGGGGACACTGGTAGGGTGACACCGAGGGGCAGGGAGCAAAGGATCTCCCACACAGCCCGGGGCCAGCAGTGAGAGGTGGAAAATGGCCGAGAAGGAGCAGTGAGGGGGCAGGGCTGCAGGGCTGAGCGTGGTGCCGGGGAGGGGGAGGGGGAGGGCGACTTGATCGGGTGGGGGAGGGGGGGCTGGTCACCACCCATGTGGGGGCAGGCACAGAGCCCAGGCGGTGACATGGGCCCTGGTGACGTATGACTCCGGACCTGCAGACCACCGCACCGTCCCACCAGAGCGCAGGCCGTGGAGGAAACCAGCTCAGGAGGGACTGCGCCGCCCCCTTGGTAAACCCAACTCACATCAGCAAGTGAGGACCAAGAGCCCCCCTGCCCCCGGGACCATCTCCCCCGCCACAAGGAAAAAAACCATGACAGCCCAACCCACAGCCACTACAACTTGTCACCCAACCGTCTCAGCCTTGAGTGACCTTATCTTCCAGTGGAAAGGGCCATTCCCCTGGACTTTCATCTTCAATGTTAAAGAAGGGCCACTCTATGCTAGGGCCCCCAAAAGATGCATTCCTCTTTTTGATCCCATGCTGAAGCTGGAACCTGAGGCCTGGGCACTGTGTCTGAGCTATTTTACTTAAGACTGGCACTCTACCACTTGAGCCACGGCTTTTGCTGGTTAACTGGAGGTAACAGTCACAGAGTTGAGGCTGGGAGCGTAGCCTAGTGGTAGAATAATCACCTAGCATGCACAAAGCCCTGGGTTCAATTCCTTAGTACCACATACACAGAAAAAGCCAGAAGTGGCGCTGTGATTCAAGTGGCAGAGTGCCAGCTAGCCTTGAGCAAAAAGTGTTCAAGGACAGTGCCTAGGCCCTGAGTTCAAGCCCCAGGACTGGCAAAAAAAAAAAAAAAGGCTCACAGACTTCCTGCCTCGGCTGGCTTTGAACTTCTAGCCTCAAATCTTCATCTCCTGAGTAGGTGGGGTTACAGGTGTGCGCCACCGGTACCTGGCTCCAAACCCCTTTACATGATGGGGCAGTGCCAAAGCACTCTTTTCTTCTGGTCTGTCTGTCCTGGGACTTGAACTCTGACCCTGGGCGCTGTCCCTGAGCTCTTCAATTCAAGGCTACCGTCCTACCCCTTGAGCCAAGCCCCGTTTCCCATTTTCTAGTGGTTCATTGGAGATAAGAGTCTCAGGTTCTTTAGTGCCCAGGCTGGCTTTGAACCTGGATCCTCACATCTCAGCCCCCCTGAGTAGCTAGGATGACAGGCGTGAGCCACCGTGCCTGACCAAAGCACTTCTTAAAACCAAGAGGAGAGGAGCACTTACAATTAAGTAGGGCGAGACTCATCACTTCAGTCCCCAGCACTGGCTGCCGGGGAGCCAGGCGTGAGCCGGGATCACGTTCCTACAGACAGCATAATGCTTGGCCTTGTAATCAACGCCCAGGAGCAGCCCTTCTCCCCCACGCCGGCCACGCTGCGGCATTCCCACTGAGCAGTCAGACCTTCCACAACAGCTCCCACGATGGCTGGCGGCTCCTGACAAGTGGGCTGGGTGCCAGGTCAGCGCGGCATGCCACAACCCTCAGGTGGGTTTCGGGGAGCTCACCGGGTGGGGGGAACACCCCACAGCTCCGTGGGCCCCACGCCTACACCTGGTAAACAGCTCCCGGGATGCAGAAGAAGGGGGGCGACGAAGGTTTGTCTCTCACCGAATCTATTTCAGTCGGCAGCAGAAGCCAGGGTCTAGCCTATACTTTGAGGTTCACCCCTTAATTTTGGAGTGCGTATTTAGCTTTGAACTCTGCTCACAACTTCTCCTTTCACACAAGCGACTTCAGTAACGCGTGCACACTGCAAGCCATTCACTGAGTGGGGCTCCTGTGACTTCCCAGACTGTTCTGGGAACTTCAGGGCAATCATCTGCCACATCCTGACCCCAGTCTTGCTCCCACTGCTTGGATGGCAACACAGAGCTCAGCTGGGTCCCTACCAAGGCCACCATGTCGGGGCTCTCACAGCAGTCCTCTCCCCTGACAGCTAGCTGCACAGGGCCCAGGGCAGCTCTGAGGCCTGGAATAGACCCGAGGCCGGAAGACGCACAGGAAGCGGCGCCCGACGCAGGAAGGAAGCGCGAGGCTTTGCTGGGGGAGCTTGGGGAAGCGTGTGGTCCCCGAGATCATGGGAGCCCATGCCCTGAGGACCAGGCCTAGCATCAGCCAAACTTCAAAGTTCCCGTGGAAGAGTGCAGGTGCGTGTGTGTGTGTGTGTGTGCGCATGCGTGTGCACATATGCACACACACCAGTACTAGAACTTGAACTCTCCCTCGGCCTTTTTGCTCAAGGCTGGTGCTCTATCACTTGAGCCACAGATCCACTCCTGGCTTTTCTGGTTGTAACCTGAAGGTAAGCATCTCACAGACTTTCCTGCCCAGGCGGCCTCTGAACCACGATCCGCAGATCAGATTCCTGACAGGCGTGTGTGACCATTGGTTCTGAGATGCTTTTCATTCCTGGATTCAAACTCACCCTGGAAAGGCCTTGCACTACTTGAGGGAGGGAGGGAGGGAGGGAGGGAAGTCTGGAGTACCTACTGCGCATGTGCACTCTTCTGGCTTCTACCACCTAGGACATGGGTCACAGGCTGAGAACCCCTAACCTGAGCCACTCCACTCTGGAAAGATCCAAGCGCACAGAGATGCTGAACAGGTTCTGGATGTCCGAGCATCTGAGGATTTGAGGCACACCACTGATAGTCTATACAATATTCCCAGTGTGGGCTGGCAGGGTAGACATTCCTGTAACCTCTGCTACTCATGAGGTGGCGGCTAGAGAACCATGAGTTCGAGGCCGGTCTAGGCAAGATCCTAACCACAGACCAAAACAAAGGCAAAGGAGCTAGATGTGGCTCATGGGGCAAAACTCTTGCCCTGCGTGTGAGATCCTGGACTCAGTGCCCACTTCCCTAAAAATGCACTGGTGAGGTAACCCAGAGATGGCCGGCCAGCGAGCTGAGGGGCTTGGGCTGCCGTCAACTGGTGTGCGGGATACTCCAAAGGACAAATGTTCGTGTGAGAAGCTGCTGTGGTGACTCACCTCCCTTTCTCGGGGGGTGTGGTGGCGTGTGTCTAACCCCAGCGGCTCCAGAGGGAGAGGTAGGAGGATCAACGCCAACAGGGAAACATGCTGACGAGACTTGTCTCAGAAGCCAAATACAAGCAAGAGGACTGGTGGCATGGCTCCAGGGGTAGAGAATGTGTGCGGGAAGCTCCGGGCGCTGGGCGCAGTCCTCAACGCTGCCAAGTGGAGAAGCCCTCAGAAACAGAAAACACTTCCCTTCCAAGCACGTGGGGCGAGGAATGCTCTTTCTGAGCAAGTCTCTCATTTACAGGGAGATCCCGGCCTTGGAGGGCCAGACAGAGCCTCACTCGGGGCCCTGGCGCCATCATGGGGGCCACCAGCCCAGGCCAGGGCACTTGTGCCAGGGCTGGGGAAGGAGGCGGTGTGTCCGTCCAGGGGAAGGGCTGGGGCTGGGGTCCAGGTGGGCTGGGGAGGTCCCTATGGTGCAGAGCCATGCGGCTGGGACCTGGCTGGCACCTGCCAGGGTGGCCCGCTCCACTGCCCGCCAGGCCAACGGGGAGCCCACCGAGGCCTGCTGCGGGGTCTTTCTGGGATGTGGGGTGCCACACTGCCAAGGGGGGCTGAGCTGGGTTCTGAGGGCCTGGGAGCACGGCAGGGCTGCCTCCACGGGGCAGGAGGGCCAGCTTGACAGTCCCACTTCCTGTATTTAATTGCTAACAGCTACAGGTTCACTTTTAATTTTTAAACGTGTGCTGGTTAAAGTCTTCTTGTATTATAACTCGCTGTGTGTGGCTCTGGAATGACTGTTGGAGCTTTTATGTTTCTGTGGATCTCCATGGGCCTTTCCATCAACAAAGCTGCCACTTGGAAAACAGAATGGAGGAGAGAAAATAACAGAACCTAAAGGGCTGTTTAGGGGTCCCCAGTGGCCCCAACCAGAGGGATTTACAAGAAAACAAGGAGTACCAGCCTTGCTGAAATGTGATTTCAAGTGGCAGGAAACTTGCTCAGCTCTGTGGTGTTGAGTGCAGACTAAACCCTTGCAGCCATCGCTACCATCTCCTTCTAGAACATTCCTGTTGCTTGTTATGGTTTGAATATGCAGCCATCCCAACAGGCCATGCACAGGCTGGTGGTCTCTGCGGGCACTGGCAGGGCCCCGGGTACGGTATGAGAGCAGGGAAGGAACTGGCGGGGGGGGGGGGCACGGAGGGTCTTGGTGCCTACTTGGTGCCTAGCCCCATCCTGTCCCTGGGTCATGTCACCGGCACCAGGCTCTAACTTGATATTTCACAGAAATGCAACCATGTGAAATAGAACAGTGCCACGGATAAGGAACCGTTCTGTCTGGTCCCTCTCACTCCATGTGACGTGAATACACGTCAACCACGCTGCCATGAATCAAACACTCTGTTCCCTTTTAAGGCTGAGTAATATTCCGTGGCTTGGCCACGGAATCCTTTGCTGTGGATTCCCGACGGAGGGGAGCTATGAGCTGCTTCCTCTCCTGGCTGTCGTGCACTGTGTTGCTGTGGACATCTGTGCATGCATTTCTGTGACAAGTTTTCAGCTTGCTGCAAACACACAGAGAAGGAAGCACAACCTGAAGGGCCATTGGCCGTGTCTACATTAAACCTTCTGAGGAACTGCGAGGAGAGGCAGTTCTCTCGTTCTTTTACTTTAAAAAAAAAAAAAAAAGGCAACTCTATATGAAGAGATTAAACTAGAACAACAAATACCATTTTATAGCCAGGGGCAGGTGGGTCACACCTCTCATCCTGGTTACTCATGAGGCTGAGAACCGAGCGAGGACTGAGGTTCAAAGCCAGCCCGGGCAGGAAAGCCTTTTGAGAATCTCATCTCCAATTACGCACCAATGAACAAACAAATGGCGAGAAAAACGTGAAAAGGCTCAGGGGCCTGAGTTTCAGCACCCCAAGCAAGGGGCTCCCATACCCCCCGTGTGGCCCGCCCGGGGGTGGCTGGACCAGTGTCTCCCCTGCCTCCAAGACCCATCGCCAGACACGCAGAGGCTCTGAGAACCTCAGGGCTGCCGAGAACCAAGCGAAAGTGAAACCGGGGCACCCCGGGTCACATGGCTGCAGGGACTCCGGCAGCGGGCCCACATGCGCACAAGCAGATACACATGCATACACAGAAACACACCTCGGCACATGCTCACACGCATGCACGCGCGCGCGCACACGCACACACACACACACACACACACACACACACGCAGGTGTCTGCACGCTGTCTGAGTGCTTACAAGGCACCAGAGCCGCCGCAGGGCCAGGCAGCCGGGCAGAGGCCCGTGCCACGCCTCAGTGGTCATCACGAGCGGTGCTGCCCCGCCCCCAGGCCCCAGCCAAGTGCCACACTGCGTCAGTGACTCCCTTTTTCCAGGCTGAGTCACTCCTGCAGTGGCTATAAAAGGCAGCGGAGGAGGGGCCACGGAGGAGGGGCCACGGCCTGCCGGGTATTCAGTCCCTCTCCTGACTCCCAGACAGCCCACCCCCAACTCCCAGCAGCTTCCTGTTCTCCCCACCCCCTGCAAACAAGGCCATGAGCCAGCACTTACTGTCTGACCTCAGAATACTCCACCCCCCTGCACCGACAGCAGGGAGCCCCCTCCTGTGCCACCCTTGTGGACGGGAAGACATCAGTCTGGCCTTAACTCCACATGCCCCGAGCCACACCAGCACCCACCCTGCCTGAGAATCCAGGCACCCGTGCTCACGACTTCGATCCTAGCTACTCAGGAGGCTGAGATCTGAGGATCACTGTTCCAACCAGCCTGGGAGGGAAAATCTGAGACTCTCATCTACAATTAAACACCAAAAAATCCAGAAGTAGAGCTGTGGCTCAAATGGTAGAGTGCCAGCCTTGAGCAAAAGAACTCAGTGTAGTACCCAGGCCCTGAATTGAAGCTCAGAACTGGTCCCAAAGTGAAGGGGGCAGGTGTCCCCGGCACTTGGGGAACAGGCCAGGTGACGGCTCACACCTGCTTTCCTAGCTACGTGGCGGCCAAGAGGTAGGCTGACAGAGGTCTCAGGCTGGCCTAGACGAAAGCCCAAGACCAGATCTAAAAAACAACTAAAGCTAGAAGGCCTGGGGTGTGGCTCAGGTAGAAGGGAGGCTGCCTGGAAGTGCCAAGGCTGAGCTCCAACAACCAACAGCAAAAAGTTAAAAGTGATAATAATGGCTACATGAGAATGAAGTGTTCCCTGTGGCAAAGCGGGCATGCCCAATCAGGTCCCAGGGCTGTGGGGGCTGTGGCCCACCGCCTGGAGCCAGCCAGGGAGGTCACAAGGGTCCCAAGCTCTGGGCAGAGCAGGTGCAGAAAACAGACGACAGGGCCAGCTGTGGGGCCGGGTGTGCCACTGGGGCCCTGGCTCCAGTGAGCAGCGACTGGAGGCAGAACCCAGTGGGGAAGGTGGCCAGCTGTACTCGAGGAAGTCATGAGCTCCCCGGCAGGGGAAACCGAAGTCAGGTGGAGAAGGTCTTCCAGACAGACAGACAGAACAATCTGGGTTACAACTGGACACACTCGTGCGGCAGGCGTGCCCGTAGATGGCAGCTCCCTGCTCTTCCTCCATGGAGGACGTGGCCCTGAGCCCCCCTTGCAGGGCAGAACCGAAGCAAGGACACACGCAGCACCGCCTTTAAATAAGGCCCGAGGGCGGGTAGCCACAGCCCATCTGCCCTCGAGGGCCCAGGGGTGGACCCCTGCATGTGCTGGCAGCTGTCTCTGGGGGGCTGAGGGCAGGGGCTGGCACCCAGGCATCAGGGGACAGGAAGGGACCCCTGAATCATTTTTGAGGAAACTGGAGCATGGTCCACAGCTGAATTCAGGACACCAAAAGGAAGCAACGGTGAGAGAGAGCCGGGCTTCTGCTCCCTCTCCTCTCCCTCTCCCTTTCTCTCTCTCTCCATCATCCCCTGCCTCCTACCTTCTGTCACACAGGAGTGGCCCTGTCCCTCCACCCAGCCCTGTGGCCAGGACAGCTGTCTGCCCAGAGGTCAGGCCTCAGCATGCCTTTGCACCAGCCGGGAGTTGTGGTGCCCTGCCTCTGCCCTCTGCTCTCCCCTCCCACCTGGGCATCCGGTGAGAAGGCAAAAACTAAAAGCAGTGTCCAGAGAGCCAGATCCCCACCCAGACAGGAGCCGAGGCTGGGGGCTCAGGAGCACAGCGGAGCCACGGATTGCTCACAGAGCCCACGTGAGGCCCTGGGCTGCAGCCTCGGCATTTCAAGGAGAAAAACAATTTTTAATCCCTTGGCTCAAAGTGATTTTTCCCCCTTGTTGGCTGGCCATGGGGCTTGAACGTGGTAGGCCTGGGTGCTGTCCCTGGGCTCTTGTGCTCAAGGCTAGCACTCTACCTCTCTGAGCCACAGCACCATTTCCAGTTTGGGAGGTAAGAGTCTCACAGGCTTTCCTGATGTGGCTTGGCTTTGAATCTCACGATTCCTCAGACCTCGCCTCCTGAGTCGCTGGAATGACAGACGTGAGCACCAGCTCCCAGCTCAACCAAGTTTTTGAAAATTAGTCTGGGCTGTCCTCAAGCATATTATTTTTTAAGGCCAAAAAGCAGTGTTTTACAAGAACAAAAAGGTATTTCAATAGTGTTCCCACAGGGTCAACCAAGACAGAGGTGCTGCAAAGAAAGCAGGCTTGTGGCCTGCAGGCAGTCTTCTAATTGTGCCTCTTCTCCCCTCTGGGTAGCAGGACGAGGGACAGGGCAAGCTCGCCAGGGCCGGGCACTGTGTGGTGAGACTCCAGATCCTAAAACACAGGCTGAGGCACGGCTCTGTGACAGAGCACTTGCCATGAACCTACAAAGCTCTGGGTTCCAATCCCAACATGGCATTAAAAAAGAAATAAGACCTAGAACAAGTCATGGAAGTGCCCGAGTGAGCCAGTGCCCGAGAGACAAATGGCTGCGTGTTTCCAGATCTAAGATGGGAGCGGGCTTGGTGACAGACGCAGGAATCCACGCATGGTCGCACGCACAGGCGGGCGTGCCCAGGGGGGGATGGAGGGCATGACGCCACCCAACAGCTCAAGACAAATACCAAGAAGTATTTGGGTGGAGAGGAGAGGAGGGGGCACAGAACTAGAGGGGGGAGGGTGAGCAAATACAGTCATTCACTGTACACTATGTACAAAATGAACCATGTAACTTGAGAATGGGGGACCGTGAAGGAAGGGGGAGACCAGCCAGGACATACTCTACCCAACCTGACCCCTCTGTACAGACCACGTAACAAAAAGCAAAGAAAAAAGGGCCAAACACTGATGGCTCCCACCTGTAACCTGAGCTGCTGTGGAGGACGACAGTTCAAGGCCAGGCCAGGGAAGAAAAAGTCTAGAGACCCCCTCCAACCCCCACAGCTTGGTGCTGCGGCATACCTGTCATCCCACACGCTGAGGGACCACACCCACGCAGGCAGGGAAGCCCGCAGGCCTCCAGCTCAGCAGAGGACGCTGGACCCAGTGGCACTTGGGTGTCACCCTAACCACTGTGGGAAGCCAGCTGCCACAGCACACAAGGAAGATTGGGTCTTTTCCCCAAAGTAACCAGCAAAAACTTGCGCTGGGGCCTGGCTCAGCTGCCTCACGCCAGCCTGACCAGATCAAAGCCCTGGACTCCAACCCCGGTCCACACACCGGGGTCTGGCCTGTCCTGAGGGTCCTGGCTGTCCTGGTGGGAGACAGGAAGCTCGAAGCCTGGCAGCATTCTCTCCCGGGGGCCACACACCACCTCTGGTTAGGGCAGCTGCCCGGCTCCACTCTGGTTTTTCTTTCTACCTAAGGACGCGTGGGTCCACTGCAGCAGTGTGGAGAGCGACGCACCCTGAAAATGCAGCCACTGCACAAAGGGAGCACAAGTCCAGGCCGCGATGGACATGGAACCTGAAAAGCTAAAAACCTTGTTCTTTCAAAGCAAACTTGGGAGTCCAAGGAAATGTTTCAAACTTTATTTGCCAAGCAATGGCATTCTCCTTCAAATTACCTTTAACAGTAGATTTTAAGCATCTCCAGTACTTGGAGGTCATGAGTGGGAGGCCAGACAGTCCAGGTAATAAGACTCTGCCTCAACACATAGCACGTCTCATCCTGCGCAAAAAGTCGCCACGGTTCCCGCCATCCCCTGTTGGTCCCATCAGAGGTGTGGCCAGCCTCCTGGCACCCCAGCCCCTTTTCAGCCTTCCCAGGCCCCTCCTCAGACCCAGCTTTGCCCTCCAGAACCTGAGCTAGACATGCTGCCTTGCACAGCCTGGGTACGTGTGTGTGTGTGTGTGTGTGTGTGTGTGTACAGTCTAGTGGGAGAATCAGAGGGATCGAGCAGGGCTGGAAAGGCATCCTCACTTCTCCAGACTGGGACCCCAAGCAATGTGCCCAACACCTGCCTGAAACGCCACGTGTATACCAGCCACCCACACCCAAGACACATGCCTAACGGGTCTCCTCTGCTGCCCACCCCACCCCACAGTGGCCTTAAGGGGCCTCCATATTTTCAGGGACAAGATTGTGGCACAGTGAGCCAGGACTCCTGAGATCTATGGGTCCCCTCCTGGGTCTAAAGATGCCCCAAGAAGAAAACAAGAGCGGGGGAAAATGGGGGTGGGGGGGGTCACTGCCTCACTGCGTATGCCATACCTCTACTCACTGTGGCAGCTAGCAAGAAGCACCAGCCTGGGCCACAGGCAGAGGCCCAGCTGCATACAGCCACCTCCTCGCCTCCTCAGGCTCTGACCCTGCTGGCCGTGGGAGACAGAGGGAGTGTGTGCTCTGGTAAGAAGTGGTGTGTGGCTGAAAACATTCAGAGCAAGGCTGGGCAACTCCAGTGTCCGGCCCAGCCTTCAGAGGGTCACAGGCTGACCCCAGCTTCTCAGCACCAGTCCTGCTACGATGCCACTTGAGGGAGGGGGGCTCCAATGCCACCTAGGGAGAGCCCCCAGCTCCAGCCAGCCACCCCAGCTGGTCTCAGCCCTGTTGGCATGATGGCTGACACAGGACGAGGGGCAGCCAACTTTGAGGCAGTCACAGGAAAGACCTGAAAGGGTTCTGCCTGGGGAAATGGAGTCAGAATCTGCCCCCTGCCCTGGGCAGCCTATGTCAGGAGGCAAGCAAGGAGGCTGGGTGCCCAGCATTTCTCCTGAGGTCACTCATGAGAAACTCAGCAGGGAAACTAATACCCTCTTCTCCCCTAAGCCAAGTGCCTGTGACCACACCACACTCCAGGATTGGGAGAGGGAGCGTAGTGGTGGGGAAGGCGGGTCTCCTGCTTTGTTCCTCCCCCAAAAGTTATTGGGCACACAGAAGGTTCATGATGTGAATTCCAAAGCGACTCGGACCACGTGCCCTCAACAGCGGTTGCTCGGGGAACCCCTGCCCTTTCTGGCCACCCCAGTACTTCACATGGGCTTCTCGGCCCACTCTCCATGCACAGCTTTCCTGCCAGACCTCTTCTGCACCCACCTGGCAGAGCAGGCAGCCTGAGGCGGAGTCTGGAAGCAGCACCCACCGCCTGCTCGCACCAAGTGGCAGGAACAGCCGGGTGGTAGAGCCCCGCAGCCCTCCCTGGCCTCCGGGGCGAGGGCATCTACAGGCTCCTTCCAGGCCTCACTGCGCCCTGG
This sequence comes from Megascapheus bottae, assembly GCF_031878675.1. Taxonomy (NCBI): domain Eukaryota; kingdom Metazoa; phylum Chordata; class Mammalia; order Rodentia; family Geomyidae; genus Megascapheus; species Megascapheus bottae. Next base: position 4,906,027 of record NC_143542.1, on the reverse strand, counting down.
AGGTCCCCAGGGGAGCTGACCAGGACACTGTCAGCCACTCAGACAGGAAAAGCCCTGCTGCCTGGGAAGAGCGCATTCCCAACGCCCTTTCCAACACATTTCCAGAAACATGGCGACTCAAAGGCCACAGCAGACGAAATGTCAGCCTTGCGAAAAATGCCAGCACAGTGCCATGCTCAGACACCCGCAGCCTCAGACACATGGCTGCCTGGCACTGGGAGGCCGCCAGGGCCCGCTGCCCCATGGGGGACTTCACTGCATGGCACCTGGCCTGACGCAGGCCAGGGGCCGCGAGGGGCTTGAGTCTGGCCTGACACCACCCGTGATCAGCTCCGCGTCTGCACTTGGGGTGAGCTGCTGAGACAGGGCCCAGGCAGCCAGTCGGTGTGCAGGGACAGCGCTGGGGACAGCACAGGATGGGACAGGCAGCAAGCTCTACTCGGGGCTCACCGCCCAGGGAGGCCGAGTCCCCAGGCCCCCCCTCACCTCTGGAGTGCTCTTCTTGAACTCCCGGCTCTGCTCGATGAGCCTCTTGCGGGACTGCTCACTCTCATCCTGCCGGTTCGCCAGTACTGTTGCTGTGGCATCGAGTTCTCTCTGTGGAGACACAAGCAGAAGGGCACGGTTAAGAGCAGGGTTCTCGGGGGCTGGAGAGGGGATGGGAAGGAGCCCACCGGGATGATGAACTCTCACCCCACACCATTCCCCCGGCGCTGGCCAGCCAGGCGGCACACCTGGTCCATCCACCACAGCACATGCACTAAAAGCTCCCAGCCCACACCCCGGGGGGGGTCACGGCCCCCCAGCAGGGCCCCTCCTGCAGCCTGAGCTCCTCAGCCCCTGGGCCTGGAGCCATGCTGGAGCCAGGAATCGCCCCTCGAAAACCCATGCAGGGCCTGCTCGGGACCACTCTCGGGACCACTCTCGGGCCCTGCTCTCTGTTTCCAAGAGCGGCTTTAAAAGGTCCCAGGAATAACTGTTTTCGGTGTCTTGTGAACTTTCCACAATGAGGTGTCATCATGGACTCGGGGCTGGCCGGGGCTCAGGGCTGGGCTCTGGGGACCAACGGCCATCCTGGCGCCTGGGCAACCACTGCAGAGCAGCCTGGGGATGTGGGCCCAGATGGTGCTCCAGGCTCGTGGCCTCCGGAGAAACCCTCCAGGCCCCGCTCCTCCGGCCTACCCGTGGCAGGACCCGCACCCAGCACCCGGCCGCTGAGAGGAGGAGCGAGGACCTCAGCAGGCCCCCAGGCTGACAGGCCCAGCCAGGCCAAAGAGGAGCAGCCGACCGTGGACACCGGATGCTGGCTGGCGTCTCCCCACCACCCCGCCCCCTCCTGATGCTCCCTGGCTTCCTTTTTGGTGGAAAACACACAGCGGGCCCAAAATGCCAACCTGGGCAACACTTCACTTGATACCAAGGCAGGATGGGCCGTGGCCAGACAACAAGATGACAGAGATCTGGAACAAATGCCAGGGCGCTGTCGACCGAGAAAGCAGACAGGTTGGGGGGCGCAAGGAGGAGGGAGGGAAGGAGAGGCGGGGGGGGGGGAAGGGGAGGAAGGGGAGGGGGCAGGGGGAGGGAGAAAGCAGCAGAGGGGAGGCCTCCACCTGGCTCTCCTCCACTGTTTCTGGCACTAAAGCAAATCTTGGGCAAATGTGGGCTGGCATTCAAGAACAGATGTCAGAGCTATGGCAGCAGAGAGGGAAACACGGGCCATTTTGACAGACCACATTTGAAACACGTCCCAGGAAGGGAAGGCAGGGGAAAAGAGCAACCACGGGCAATGTGGCAGAGTGGGAAGGAGAGGGAAGAGGCGCAGCCACAGATAAGCAGAAGGCTCTCAAAAATATAAACAATCTGTTAAGGAGGAGGGCTTGGACAGCTATATTTAAGCCGCGGCAGAAGTTATAAAAGGAGGCTTCGAGAAGGGGGAAAAAAGCCAATATTGAAATATGACAGAGACGAAAAAAAGTTGTTTTGCATTCCAATCACACAGACGAGAAAACTTAAGAGAAAAACATGGCGCACTCCGGCTGCTCCAGAGCAGAGCCCCCGGCCAGAGATAGCTGCAGGCTTCCTGCCGGCGAGGTGCCGCCGCTGGGGCTCACAGGTGATCTGTGGGGCCCCGTCCCGGTCTTCCTTTCTTAGGAGTGAGTAGGGGAGACTTTCTTGGGGACATTGCAAATGCAATACCCCCAGGGCCGCGCCCCCCCCCCCCAAGGGCAGACAGGTCAGGAAGTCTGGACCCAGCAGGTGGCTGGCAGCTCACCACGGGTGCTGGCAGTCAGGGACCGCTGGGGGCCCACGCCACGCCCCTCCCCACGCTGGTAGACATGTGCAGGCCCACGCCCGGGAGCCTTAGCACAGTGTCACCACCCGCCACCACGGAAACAGATTGGCACAGGGAGGAGGAGAGACTGGAGCTCCCACCAGCCCAGATGGGGCTGGTCAGATCTGAGGCTCACAATGTTTGATCAGGTTCTCCTCCCTCTCTCTCTCTCCCCCCCCACACCGGTCCCTCCCTCCACATTCACATGCACACACCACCTCTGGAAGGAGAAAAAGAGCTTGTTCTCTGGAGGTGGGGACAAAGCAGAGGGAAGAGGCAGCCGCTTACTACTAAACACTGTTTTATTATCCACAAGTTGCCTACACTCGAGGTCAACTCTAATTCAGCATCTTAACAAGGGAGCCCAGGGTGTCGAGTGGGGGGCTGAGGCTCAAACTACAGAGCTCTCAGTCTGGGGGTCCCGGGCCCCATGGAAACAGGAGCAGAGCCCCATACCTATATGGCGTTGTCACAAGGGCAAAACCACCGGAAGGAAGCACCCCATGCCCAGCCTGCACCCCCATATCATATCCAGTCTGTGTACCTGACATAGCTGTCGTGAATGGCTATGCCAATGGTTTTAAAAAACCCTTTTTGTAGTTGCACTAGGGTTTGAGCCCAGGGCCTCACACTTTCTAGACTGGTGCAGTACCAGAAAGCCATGCCTCCAGCTTTCTTCTGAGCTACTTGTTTTTTTTACCCAGAGCCTTGCTTTTTAGCCTGTGGTGACAGATACACACACACACACACACACACGCACGCACTTGGGGTTCTGTTAAGATGGCCTCACAGAGTCCCGCTGGCCTGGAACCTCCATCCATCCCCCGGATCACAGATTGCAACTTCCCAGGTACCTAGGATTAGAGGCTCGAGTTACCCACACCCAGCTTTGAGACAAAACAGAACGCCTTCCACCTGGCCATACATGTACGTACATCGAGATGTAATCCAGCAAAACCCAGTGAAGCCACGGGAGCATGTGAGACACTGCCAACCTGCCAGCCGGCCACCATCGATCAGCCTGCGCAGGCGGCCAGGCCCTTGTGTGGGGCGGGTATCTTTGGCTGACTGATGTGGACAACTCAATAGAGCCTCGCTGCACAGATCCTGGCTGCACAGGAGGCTGAGGCAGGAAGACGGCTTGAGCCCAGGAGTTCAGGACCAGACTGTCAAAACTACAGCCGTCTGCCCTCTAGCTGCAGGAGAGGTGGGGGGGGGGGGGGAGCGGCATGCCGGCCTGTCAGGGCAGTTGTCACCCAGCCTGACTCTGCCACCGAGGGGCAGGAAGGCCCTGGACCCCAGATCCCAGGGCACCGCAAGCAGGCAGGGCTGGCAGCAGACACACATGCAGAACCTAACACTACCCACAAGGCCCAAGGAGCCGGGTGTGTTAGAGCGTGCGTGGACACCGCAGGCACTGAGGGTACAGCATGTGTGGACCCCGAGAACACGTGTGTTACTGAGGGCACGTGGACGGCGCTCTGGACCTCCTGCTCTACCCACCTGCCCCACAGTATGCCCACCCTTCCCGTGGGCCTTCTCCTCGTGGACCTGGCCTGGGGTGCTGCCTGGGCAGGTGGTCCCCGCAGGCACCCCGCTCTGGGGAGCCTTCCCTCTACCCTACAGATCCTCAAAGGCCAAGGATAAAACGCATTCGAGCCAGGCAACAAAAAGCTACTACTGTGGAAGTGTATGCCTTCTTAAAAGAAGCGGGAGCTGGGCATGGTGGCACATGCCCACCAGGCCAGCACTAAGGGGCATCCAGAGTTCAAAGCCTGGGTGCACAGCAAGTCTCTCGCAAAAAATAAATTGCAGGGTGAGATGGAAGAATGTTCAAGAGTCAGTCTGCGTCCTATGCAAACTACAGGCAGATGCCCTGTGGGTCTGCCCTGCTCCCTGGGGAGCCCCCGGCTGGTGGGGACAGCAGCCGGGCTGGCACATCAGTGAGGCAAGCAGGGTGCTTTCTGCACAGCCCCACCTTCTTGGATTCACGGTGTGAGTTCACAGGACTCTACTTTAGGGACCACCCTCCCCACCTGGACTCCTGGCTCTCCCAGTCTCTCCTTTCCCTCCCAGTCCCTCCTTTCCCCAGGCCCCGGAACTTTGTTCTCTGTGTGACCCCAGCCCTCCAGGAAGCAGGGCGAGTCACAGGCAGGCAGATAAGAGTTTCCTAAACAAAATAGTAAGCTCAGGAGGGAGGCAAACACACGACCTGACCCACTGCGACAGACATCCAGTAAACACGCACAGACTTCACTCAGGAGAGGGATTCCAGGCCCAAGTCAGAAAGAGACAGCTGCAAGAAAGATGGTGGCCAGGCCCGGAGAACCGGGGTGCAGAGCACTGTCTGGAGTAACCCAGGAGGCTCAGCCATGGAGGTTGAGCCCCAGAAGGCCTGCAGATGGCAGGGTACACGGGTCCCACGGGTAACGGGTACCATGCCAGGAGACCCAGGAAAGTGCCCCCCAGCGGGGACCCCGGGAAATCACAGGGCAGACTGACTGCTAGGGGGACTTCCTCCCAGGAGGGGCTGCACCTTCTCCCAGACACCCCACCCGGCCCTCCACCCTCCACTGCAGCTCGGACGGCACGGTGCATCTGGTATGGTTCTAAAAGTCAAGTTCAGACAGAAGAACTGGAGAAGACAGCCACCCTGGTCACGGCCACGCTGCCAGGGCAGTTACCCTGCTGGGATGCCAGGGCACCAGGGGTGGAAGGTCAGGGTGAGGACAGGCGCAGGCAAGCTCAATTCCCCATCCACATACCCACACACACCCACACGGTGAGGACAGGCGTAGGTAAGCTCAACCTCCCCCCCACACACACACACACTTACACACACACAACGAGGACAGGTGCAGGAAGCTCAACCCCACCGCACAAGCACACACACACACACAGTAAGCTCAAGAACAGGCAAGCTCAACCCTCCCCATACACACACACACACACACACACACACACACACACAGAGTGAGGATAGGTTTAGGCAAGCTCAACCCCCCCAATACACATGCACATGTGCACACGTGTGCGCACAAACACACACAGTGAGGACAGACACAGGCAAGTTCAACCCCCCACGGCCCCCGATACACACACGCAGAACTTTGTTGTGGGAGCCAGTGACTGCGGTACGGACTCAGAAAATCAGATCAGCTCAGATCAACCAAAAAGAGCTGAGTTCCTACTTTCCAGCAGCTCCTTTGTGAACCGCTGGGGAATGAGCCATCTCGGGAGGAAGCAGAGACTCTTTTTTTCTGTTTTTCACCCCGTCAAAACCCACCCTACAAAGACACAAAATGCCAGATGCCTCTGACAAGCCTGGCGCTCTGCAGGAGACTTGCTAGACTCCCCTGTGAGACGAGAGACGCGCGAGACGGCGTCGCGGGGCTGCATAATGAAAGGACTCCATCGATCCGGAGCCCTGGCAGGGAGGGGCGGCGGCCCCTTTCAGGGGAGCAGGGCCTACTGGGCTCTGCAGCTAATCTCTCATCTTCCCAACCAAAACCTGCTTCACAGGCTGTGCGGGCCTCGCTCTCCAGGGCCTGGCACACCCTGGCTCCACTCGCATGCACGCAGGGCAGGGCCCGGAGCTGCCGTGGGCCCCGCCTCCCTTCCCCGGTCCCCGGCCCCATCTGGTGGTCTCCGGGCGTCCTCGCTCCCCGCCTGCCTGCCTGCCCCTCACTGCTTTCTCCCAAGTTGTCTTCCTCCAGGAGCAACGTGGGGGCGCCCTGGGCTGGGCCCACATTTCTGCCCTCAGTAGCACCCCCAGGCCACAGCAGGGGACCCACCCTAGGAGGCAGGAGAGGATTTCTCAGGGCAGCCCCTTCCCCGAGGGCCTCGAGACGAGGAGAAGGACGCCCTAACCTGCCTCGCCTGCTCCCTCCACTTCAGGCTGGTTGTTTCCATGCTGGTCCTGAGGCTCGGGCGCTGTCCCTTCCCTATTTCTGTACAAGGCTGCTGCTCTACCATTTGAGCCACACTCTCACTTCTGGCTAGCTGGAGAGGAGCTTCACGACTTTTCTGCTTAGCCTGGCTTTGCACTACACTCCTCAGATCTCAAGCCTCCTGACTCACTAGGACGGCTTCCTGGTGTTCTTTCTTTATTATTATTATATTTGCCAGTCATGAGGTTTGAACTCAGCGTCTGAGCACTGTCCTTGGACTTTTTTCTCAAGGTTGGTGCTCTACCACTTGAGCCTCAGCACCACTTCCAGCTTCTGTATCTATGTGGTACCGAGGAATCGAACCCTGATCTTCATGCATGCGGGGCAAGCACTCTACCACTAGGCCACACTCCCGGCCCCTTTGTTATTTTTTTTTTACACTCAAACAGTGTACACAGAGATGGACAGCACACTAGGAGCAAGGGAGGGGACTGAGGCTGGAAGATGGGACATTCCACAGACCTCCTGGACCTGACACTGAAACACCAACCACAGGCTGGAAAGGTGGCTTCGTGGTGGAGTGCTTGCCTCGTATGCATGAGGCCCCGGGTTCAATTCCTCCAAACCACATACATAAGTAAAATTTAAAAGGAAAAAAGAAGAAAAACAGACCAAGAACAACAGAAACAAGAATATCTATCGGAGAGCCGGGAGTGTGGCCTAGTGGCAGAGTGCTGGCCTGGAAAGCGCGAAGCCTTGGGTTCCACATACACAGAAATGCCAGAAGTGGCGCTGTGGCTCAAGTGGCAGAGCACTAGCCTTGAGCAAAAAGTGTCCAAGGACAGTGACCAGGCCCTGAGTTCAAGCCCAGGACTGGAAAAAAAAAAAAATAGAATGTCTATCAGAGTTAGCTTTTTTTTGGGGGGGGGGTCCAGAGCTGAGATGCCCCCTCCCCTCTCCCGCCCCAGCAGGTGACCTGCTGCTGCCGCGGTGACACAGCTGACACTGGACCTCAGAAAGCTCAGCTGCCTTGTGGACTGTGTTTTGAGTGGGAAGACAACAGGCTGCCTGACAACCCACAGGAGGGACCCCCACAATCACAACCCTGCCACCTCAGCAGGGCCTGGATGGAGCCCCATGCTGAGAGGCTGACTAATCAAGAAAAGCTGTGGTGTTGGGGTCAGCAGGACTCCTGGCGACCCTGCCTGACACTTGTCCCGCCGGCCTGCGTGGAGCGCGTTCTGGAGCTCTGACTGAAGCCCTGCCCAGGTCAGCCAGGATCTGGGCTGGGACCAGGTCAGCAGAGGGGAAAAGGGAGGCCAAGGAGGGGGAGCCCACTCAACGCTCAACACAGCACTGCACAGCCAACAGGAACTGCCCTGCTCTTGTCGGCGCTGCTGAAAATATTTTCCTCTAAGTATTTGTTTCAGAAATAAGCCTTTAATTTGAGCACTTTGGGAGCCAAAATTTCTGTCTGTTGAAAATATTTATCTCCATTGTTTGGCAGGAATCAATTTGTTAGGGCACCAGCCACTCTGGCAAAGGTTCCCTCCATGTCTGTGGGAAAGCGCCGCCGGCAAAGCCAGCCTGTGCCTCCGTGCTCAGCTGGGGCAGCTCCAGCCACGAGCAGTGCCAGGAGGGTCGGCTGTCAACTGGGGGGCCGGGTGGGTCTTGAGGCGAGGGTGCACCGGGCTGAGACATTCCAGGGTCTCTTGGAACATGGGCACGGGCGGGCAGGCAGCTGGCTTACCCACTTTAGAATCAGGATAGACTGTACTTAGTTTTACTCCGTGAATAGCAGAAGACCTGGAAGGCCGTATTTCTGCACATGGACCCCGCCCAAGGTGTCAGTGAGGTCTAGGGAGCAACTGGGGTGTTTAGAAAGCGTTGGGGCAGCCTGGGCCCCTGTGAATTTGGGGCTTCCTGGTGATAAGAACTTGGGCAAGTCACCAGTCCTCACTCCCCGGGGCCACTGGTAAAATAATTTCACCTCCCTTAACACCCCAGGACTGCTGACACAGAGTCAGAAGCCAGGTGTGGTGGGGCACACCTGTAATTCCAGCCCTCTGGACACTGAAACAGGAGTGATGAGTTTAATGCCCCACTCAGGAGGCTGAGATCGGAAGATCAAGGTTCAAAGCCAGCCTGGGCACAAAAGGACCTGAGACTCTTATCTCCAATGAACCTCTAGAAAACGGGAAGTCGGGCTGTGGCTCTAGGGTAGGGTGGTAGCCTTGAGCTGAAGAGCTCAGGGATAGCGCCCAGGCTGAGTTCAAGCCCTGTGACCCACCAAAATGAGAGAGAGAAAGAGAGAGACAGAGAGAGAGAGAGAGAGAGAGAGAGAGAGAGAGGGGAAGACACGAGTGTCCTGCTTGGGGATGAGCTGCGCTCTAAGTCCATGATCGTCGCCCCCCTTTCCAGTTTGGGGTGGCAGTTCAAGACAGCCCACGGAGCTAAAGCATTCACAGCTAGAGGTGAGGTGCTAATAACTTCATTTTGGAGCCGTCAGGTTTGGGGCTTTTTTAAAATCACAGCTGTGGCTTGCACAGAACTCTACCTGTGGCTACGTTCCCTTCTCACATTTTAATTAGCAAATAAAAACTCCAAAAAGCTCTCCGAGTGCTTTTTGCCTAGGATTCAGAAGTCACAAGATGCCAAGCCAGCTTCCCGGGAAAGCAGAGCAGACACCCCCACAGCCGGGGGTGGCCGGGGGAGAGAGGGGCAGCCAGGAAGGACGCTGGCCCAGGGGCGCCAAGCTGAACTAGCTTCCTTTTTTTTTTTTTTTTTTTTTTCATTTAGTTTCCAAGGTTTTCGGGGGCAGTGTTTGAGGAGCTTACACGCTCCTGCCACCAGATGAGCCCACCCTGAAGAACAGCTCCTAAGAGGCAGGGAGCCAAGGGCTGCTGGGGTTCCAGGGCCCCCTGGGCACCATCAGCTCGTAGGCCGGGAGCGGAGCTGTGGGTTTAAGGGGACCCATCCTCGGAGTGCCATCCCCAGCTACGCTTGACAGAAGTGCTGCTGCCCGTCTGCCCACTCCAGTCCCCAGAATGGCAACTTCCTGGAGAGCTACCATCATTCTACTCCAGGACATGGGCGGGGGGGGGGGGGGGAGTTGTCAGGAAGAGGGGTAGGGAGGGGAGAGACTAGGAGAGGGAGGGAGGAAAGGAGGCAGGCCCTTACCTCAGCTTTGCTTGGACCCTACAAAGCCAGGTAAGGAGCTACAGGGCAGCAGAGGGGCAGCGGGCAGTGTGGTGACGGCGGGCACAGCTCAGCCACATCCCGGGGGTCCCTTCTGGGCACTGGGACAGCTCCGTGGGGAGGAGGAAGTCATGCCAGTTGCAGACATGTCCGCAGCGGGCCTGCGCACGCCACTCCATCCACCCGGCTGCCCTCCGCACAATCGCCAAGCCTGGACTCCAGGGCACTGCCCCGGTGCCCCCCCCCCCCCCGCCAGCTACTTCCCTGCCTACTTCATGCCATTGCAGGCCAGAAGCCACAGGTGGCAAGGCCCGGGCTGCAACGGTGGACAGGGTTCCGTGAAGCTGCCCTCCGTGCACGCCGTGGACCCTGCCCTCGGCCAAGACGACGACGACGACGGCAGAAAGGACACCTAGCATGTACCATGGGCTCTGCCTGCACGCATAGCCCTTCTTCATTTTAGCAGGAATTCTTGCAAAACACTGAAACCAAGGCCACTTCCTGGTCCCGCTGAGGGCGCCAGGCCTACATGGGCTGCTGTGCCGCCCAGCGCCCCGGAGTCCACCCACCTACAGGACCCGGCACGAGCCAGTCGGAACCAGCACGCGCAACACTTGGCCGTCGGGTCAAGGGTCCAGGCTCACAAGGAGGGCACATGCCTGCCACCAGACAACTACAGGAAAGGACAGTGCCGCCGAAGCGGCCCTAAGGCCGCTGTTGGGAGGACTGCAAGCAGAGGACGGTGAGGGCAAGAGCAGGAAAGAGAGAAGATTCCAGAAGGCATAGAATGGGCAGCGGTATTAAAAATTGTTTCTGGCCAGGAGTTCGTCCTAGTGGTACAGTGCTTACCCAGCATGCACGAAGACCTGAGTTCGATTCCTCGGTACCACATACATAGCAAAATGCCAGAAGTGGTGCTGTGGCTCAAGTGGTAGAGCTCTAGTCTTGGGAAAGCCCAAGGACAGTGCTCAGGCCCCGAGTTCAAGCCCCACGACTGGCCAAAAAAAAAAAAAATTGTTTCTGCAGCAGCCTGCTGGCTCATCTTTGGCCTCCCTTGTGGCTTTTCCTCCCCGTGACAATTCAACAGGTGGCCACTGTGCCTTCACCATCGCGGGTGGCCGGGCAGAGTTCCCCGGGAACCCACCATCCTCCACATTCTCTGCCCCTCCTTCAGGAAGCAGAGCAGCCTGGCCAGGGACAGGTCTGCCTTTAAACGACCTCCACACGCCATGGTCGTTATCACTCATGGTCACTAAGAAACAGGCCCTGGGGTCGGGCTGGGGGCGCCCCGCATGGTCACGTGTGTGGACTTGACTCCCGGAGGCCAGGGCTGTGGGCCTGGCAGTGCGGAAAGGAGGGGCCGAGGGGAGCAGCTCCGCAGTGAGGCCGTGGGCTAGACAACGTGAGGGACAGGCCGAGGAAGAGCAGGAGCTATCCACCAGGTAAAATGCCCAGCAGCACCAGAAACCCAAAGGGGAAGAGGCAAGAGCTGCCTCTGAGTCTTGAACCAGCTCTGGGAATGCTGTGGATGCAGGCGGCTGACCCAAGATGAGCAAATCAGCTGGCACTGCGCGATGGTGGAGACCACCTGCCAGCCACACTCGGGGGCCCCCACCCGAGAGCTCCCGGGATCCCACAGCTCAGCGTCAGCTGACCTGTCAAAGCTGACTTGGAGAATAAAAATGGAAAGGCCGAGTGGCAGCCGTAACATGGAATTTCCTTGTTTTTATTAGTTTAAGGCTCTTAAAGAGTAACTTTTACATTGGGGAAAACTTCTCAAATATGTCCTACTTGAAACCGAGCTCCGGTTACCGCTCACATGGTTTCAATCACTCGGCTTGCCAATTCCACTAGCTATCAAAGGGCATTTGTGGTTTAAAGCAAGGACAGCTCCCCGACTGACCTCCAGCTTCCAGGGAGGCCTGATGGCGGCTGGGCTGGCGTCACTCCCTCCTGGCAAGCGGGCCAGAGACAGGCAGGCAGCGCCTCGCACCCTAGCACGTCCTCTACAACCAGGCAAGGGGGACAGCCTCCCACCCCAAACAGAAACCACTGACAGAGCCAGCATGGTAGCACACACGTGGAACCCAGCACTCGGGAGGCCGAGGCAAAAGGAGGGGACGCTCTAGGCCAACCTGGGCAGCCTTCTGACGCCTTATCTAGTGAGGCCCCGGTTTCAACCCCAGGACCGCTGGCGAGTCCCACTTCCACCACCACAAAGGACCACAGAAACCTCCAGAACACAGGCACCGGCACCGTCACCAGGACCCCAGGTGTCCCCTCCAGAATCAGGTCTGCTTACTCAGCAGCTAAGGTGCCGAGGATCTGGGGGTGCCACACCACAACCTGTTGACACCCAGTGACAACAACATGGAGGTCACCATGGAAATTTAAACCAGGAAATGGGATATGGGATGCCCTCTTCCAGGGCGTTTCGACTTCCCTGGCGGTAAGAGTGGGAGACGGCTGCTGAGCTTTCCAGGGGGTCCAGCCAACCGCACCCACCCAGGGCTTCCCCAAGGTCCATACCGCAGGAGGAGTGGGGCAACGTGGAGTGCTTGCCGCTTCAGCCCTGTCTTGTTTGTCTAAGGGAGGTGACTGGAAATGTGGAGGCGACTGGAGGTGTACAGAGGTGACCAGGGGGGCTCTGGGGGCGTGCAGAGGTGCCTGGAGGTACTCAGAGGTGACCAGGGGTGTACTAGAGGTGAGCGGAGCTGAAAGCCGGAGCAGAGCCCGGGCCCGGGGTCGCACACTGGCTGCCCACGGAGACCGGGAAGGGTGGCCTCACATAGCCACAGCCACCAGTATTTTTGGTATAAAGCAGTTGCTAAAATTAATTTCAACCCGAAACTTGATGAATTCTCAGTCATGGAATTAACAGGTTTCACATGAAAAAAAATCTGCTTGATTAAAAATAAATGTTTTTGCTGGAGAGTGAGTCGGGGCCTGTCTGTTCCTAATAAAGTCAACACCAAGTTTTCTGTTCCAGGGGACTGGGAGCCTTTTTGTCTCTTTGGGGAAAGTGTGGTCCTGCCGGACGGCCAGGCCAGAGGCTGGTGCAGCAGGACTGTGGGTGTCACCCTGGAGCAGCGGGCAGGGGTCCGCAGCCCCACTCCACAGCTCCCACCGGCCTACCCTTTCTCACATCTGTCCTCACTCACTGGCTCATGGCCTCCACACAGGGCAGCACTGCCCGCTGCCTGCAAGATCAAAGTCAGCAGCCACACAGCCCGCTCTGACACAGCCCTGCCTCCCGGTGCTGGTGACCCAAGGAAACCTGGGCCCTCACCCCTCTGCCACTGAGCAGGGCTCGCCCATGATCTGGTGAGGTCTCCGGAGGCGGGCCTGGCCATCAGGACCATGCTCAGGCACTTACATGCCACCCCAGGGGCTAGAGGACCAGACGCTCTCCTAGACTTTACCCGGGGCGTGGTGGCTCACGCCTGTCCTCCTAGCTACTCAGGAGACTGAGATCTGAGGTTCATGGTTCAAAGCCACCTCGGGAAATAAAGTCCATGAGACTCTTATCTCCAATTCATCACCAGAAAACAGGAAGTGGCGGTGAGGCTCCAGGGGGAGGGCGGTAGCCTTGAGCTGAAGAGCTCAGGGACAGCACCCAGGCCCAGAGTTCAAGTCCCACGACCACAAAAAAAAAAAAAAATGCAGACTTCGTGGGTATAAGCAGCTCACACCTGTCTTCCTAGACACTGAGGAGGCTGAGGTCTGAGAATCACAGTTCAAAGCCAGCCTGGACAGGAAAGTTCATGAGACTCATCTCCAATAAATCACCAAAACTCCACAAGTGGAGCTGTGGTTCTGGGGGTAAAGCATCAGCCTTGAAAAGAAAAAGCCAAGCAAGACCTCAAGGGCCTGAGCAACAAAAGTGGGGAGAAAATCAGGCTGCTTCTTTGGCCCTGGGTACCTTGCCAGCAGCAAGCAGAAGCAGAAGGTGTGGTCCACCCACAGGAGATGGCTGTGCCACAGCAACATCAAGCCAAAGCCCTCCAAGCCAGGCCCCCCGCCAGGGGTCTAAGGAGCCCAGAAAGCCAAAGGGGCAGCAGCTTCCAGCATCGGAAGCCTTGGTTTCCACACACACACACACCCAGGGCTGCAAGCACTGGAGGCATCTCAAGAGCCCCCTCCAAATGCCCAAATGCCCCCCTCCCCACAGCAGGACTTCTCCACGCATTCTTATTTAAGACCAACATTAAAGCACGCCATTAAGTATCTGGGGGGCTGCAAACGCCTGAGACCTGGCTTGCATTTGATTTCGCTTTGCCAAAGCTCTTCCATTCTTCAAAACCTGGGTGGTAATTCATGTCTGCAGAGTTGAATGAGATTCTGGTCACACCTTGCTTAACTTTCTGAGGAATTACAATAGCATTATACTTGTCAGCTAATGGGGAAAAAAGAACAGAAACAGAAAACCAACACACACACTGAACATCCCCCGACAGCAGACCCCGACAGCTCCTTCCTGGTGCACACGCAGGGCTGTGGCCCTGAGGCCGAGCGGGGCAGCGCTGGGGCAGAAATTGTGTTTATTTACAACATCTCCAAAGCGCTGCTGATTCTCACTTGAATATATATTTCACACAGTACCAAAACTTTTAAATATCCACGAGAAGATTTCATTTTTATAGGCAATAAACATTAAATCTAAAGGACTGGAACATAAAAAGTGTTTTAATACCGTATAAATCACCTTTCCCAAGACAGACTAAATCTCCGAAGGTTTTAAGGACTGCCATATAAATTTTTATGGCAAATTATCTACCTAGAAATTATCTGCATGAGATGCGCTTTCTCTTCCCCCGCTCATCTGCATATTGCTGACAATCTTTTCGGCAATGGCGAACCTCATTTGGATTTGGGGAACCCGGTGCGGGGAAGGGCAGACACTGGGCCCCTCTTTGGTAAGACCTGGGTCTCCATGATGTACTACCTAAGCCTTTCCCGGGCCCCAAATGCACTTTTCCCTAAGCTTCTCTGGGCCCACCGGATGGCCAGTCTGACTCTACAGCAGGCTGGAACTGGTGTTTCTAGAACTTTCCATCTACAGAGCAACTATCTCACATGTGTTTTTTGTTTTCCAGATTCAAATGGAAAAAAGGAATCCCAACAAAAGCATAAATTAGGATGGTTCCATCAGAAAGAAGCATATGATGTTAATCAACAAACATTTTATGATATTAGTGAGTTATAAAATTTACAATCTGCCCAGAACATACATGGAAACTGAGTGGAGCCCTGCTCCAGCCACAGAACAAGGAAAACTCCCAAGCATGCCTGCCTGGGGCCTGCAATTAATCTCCGCCAGCTTCTGAGGAAGGGAGAGGAGAGGGGCTCTGCGAGCAGTCTCTGCTTTTATTCCTATAATAAATATTAAAGTAACTTTGTTGTCTTTCATCTTAGATATGTTCAGGCCTTTTAATGATCCAAAAATTTAAATACAGCTCTCCCTCATTTTCTTGCAGGGCCTAATTAAATAGAAAAAAAAAATGAATGTAGCATCACAAAATTCTGCACAGGAAGACAAGGCATGTTTTGGCAAAGGGGCAGGGACTTCGGCTGACTCTGCTTAGATATTTAAGCACTGCCCACAGAGTGAGGGATGAGGGAAGGGACAGGTGAACATTTTTCAGCTAAACTGTCACTCACGTCTGGAATAAGGGACCATTTTAGACTGTGTGAAGAGCCCGTCTTCACCAAGCTCATGGCAAAATTTTCTTGTTGAAGTGGCAATTTCTGTCCTGGGTGTGTAAATGAGGGCAATTAGAAGCCCACAATAAGTTCTGGAAAATGGCTCCATCACAAGACACGAGGATACGGTGCCAGAAATGCTCTGTTTTGTAAATGAAGGGGGGTAACTTTTTCTCTCCAGATTAAAAGATACTGATGCCAACTAACAGCAGCTTGTGTAATCTTATTTAAAATGTGCTAAAGCATTACACCACCCCGCCAAATGGAAGAAAAGGGAGCGACACAAACCTAGAATTAACGAAGCGGCTGGCGCATCGCTGCAAGGCGTGCTCTCCTCATCAAGTTCAGGGGTCCTGGGCACGACACACCCACAGGTACTTCGGGACCTGACCCATGTGACAAGGAGGTTGGGGGGCCCTTGCCCGCCCTCCAATGAACTTGCAGGTACAAAAGACAAAATCTGCAGCCTCCGATCCACCATTTACATGGAATGGAATAGAAGAGCCCAAAGGGAAAGACAGAGCCAGCCACCCCATTACAGAGGTCACCCAGCATGACACAGAGGACACAACAGACAAAACAACAGCACCCGCTATACACACGCCAACATCCACACCAAATGGCTTCAAAGCCACCATGGTGGCTCCGTGCTTTTAAGTCTCAGCTACTTGGGAATTAGAGCAAGGGCAGTGGCAACTTTAGACTAGCTAGGCAAAAGCTCAAGGTCTTGCTGGGGGGGGGGGGGGACCCTAAAAGCAAAGAGCTGGTTCAAGTGGTAGAACAGCAGCCTGACAAGCTGTGGGCTTTAAGACCAATCTATAGTTCTTTGAATTTGGGGGGAAAAATTTTTTTTGAATAGCTAACTTAGTCTCAAATTTGTATTTGAACCCTACATCACCAAATTTGGAATTGCGATGCCGGAGTCTCTGTGCAGCCTCGTCTTGTTTACCTCCTGTCCCCCCCCACCCCGCCCCCGATTAAGCCTGCGGGTCTCAAGGGCCACATCACAGCGTGAGTCAGAATCATGGCAGACCCTAAAAAGCCAGCATCTCAGGACTGCATCTCCAGAGAACTGGCCAAAGTGCTTTGGTGTCTATGTCTAATGATAATCATAATTAAATATCATTGAGAAAAGAAATACAGGATTCATCAAGTTCCAAAAGATACTGCCATAGGCAAATGTTCTCCATGAGATACAAAAATTATATTTCCCCCCCCAAAAAAAATCTGCTAAATGATCTAACACTAGATAAGAATTAAAACGTCTTACTTAGGTGACAAAAGAAGAGTTAAAAATAAGAAGGCAGCAACAGCCCAAACAATGTCAAGCCACACTTCAGAAATAAGAGCTCACGTTGGCTCCCCTGTGAAGAGGCAGGAGATTTGCACAAGCCGTGGCCACACAGGAAGGGGTTCAAAGTCACCCAGTGCAGTTCATTAAATCACCACATTAAATAACACTGGAAGAAACGCAAGTCAGAACAGAAGGGAAAAAATGGGCTTGTGTCCTAGCGGGGGCTGAAAAGCACAATTTAGAAACCAGCGGCTATTTTTGAATCAACATTTGTATGTGTTTCATCTTTCTTAGATTCATCATTGAACCTGGGACCAAACTGCAAAAGCGTCCTCTGAATCAGGTAAAGCAGCCAGGTGCCGGCAGCCCGTGCACGTCTGCAATCCCAGCGACCCCAGATGCGGGGCTAGGAGAATCACGCTCAAGGCGAGCCCGGCCACCAAAAGGCGGGACATATGAAGCCGTGGACCAAGTAGTAGAGCACCAGCCTCAGGTCAAAAAGGAAAAAGCTTGGGGGCAGCACGCAGGCCCCACAGGAAAACGGGGAGGGGACACAGCCCTGACCTTCGGGTGGGCTCCGACCCCGAGCCCTCACCACTAGGGTTCCAGCCCTTTCCGCTTATCCCACAGTGCCAGGGTGGGGCTACAGCCGTGAGCCCACAAACTCCCAGAGCTCTCCCTCTGGGACCGTTGGACGATGTCGGCCTTGAGGGCTGCCCACCGGCGAGCCTCGGGGGTGCTGACCCAGCACCAGCTCACAAACCCAACCCCAGCACACAGGCTCCACTTTCAGGGCAGACGGGCAGCGTCTCTGTGTGAAAACATCCCAGCAAGGCCTCAAGGGGGAGGGACGGTGGGGAGCACGAGGGCTGCGGGGCAGCGCAGGGCCAGCGGTAACACAGTGCCCCAGATGCGGCCATGCTTCCCCTCCGGGATCACCGCCACCCGTCAGGGTGCCCCTGGAGGAAAGTTGGGTTACGCCCTTCAGGGCCATCTCACAAATCTACTGGAAACTACTGGAGGCACACCTAAGGGCAATGCACCCTTGGGGAGCAAACGTCGGGGTGGGAGGGGCGGCTCCCAGCACCCATTTTCTGATCTGTACAGTGGGGTTTTGTGACAACAGACTAAACTCAGCAGACCCTGGGAGGTGCATCCCGTGTCACCCGTGCAGCCCAAGAGCAGCCATAACCCAGCCAGAGTCAGCGGGACCGCGGCGGGACCACGGCGGGACCACGGCAGGGCTGCCTGCACAGGGCAGCTTAGCCAGGCACAGGGAGATACTCTGTGCCCTCAAGATTACTTTGTTCTGGGAACCCACAGGGGCTTCGACCTTGCATGGGGCAGGAGGGCCACGCTGTACCTCAACCATAGGAGACCCCACCAGCCCCAGGCTTGTTAGCAGAGCGAGGGTCACCGCCAGCCCACGCGGCTGCAGGGCTCAGCCGTGCCCATGGACCGGTGCAGAGGGAACAGCATGGCAAGCATTGAGAAACCCCACCCAGAGGACACGCCACGAAGCACCGAAGTGGCCAGGGACATGGAGGCCAGGGCAGGTGTCACCACCCTGTCTGTCACCCCCTCCACTCATTAAGCCAAGGACTGAGCTCTGCCCATGGCACAGGACCTGGGCAGTGACCCCTCCCCCAGCCAGCCCTCCCACAGTTCCCATCACAAGTGTCCAGCCAGGTGCAAAGGCCACCTACCTGGCCTGACCTGTCACTGGGATCATGGCACAGGGCCTGGGCAGGAGGAGGGGACACAATGACACACTGTGGCTGCAGCAAGTGAGGCCAGTGTGATGACAGCAAGAAGACAGAGGGGCAGGAGGCCACACCATGGGACAGCAATGGGTCTGCAACCATCCATGACACACAGCGGCCACGGAAGCAAATGCCGGGCTTCAAGCTTTAGTGGGAGGTGCCACAGGCGTCTCCCCAGGGGAGCGGGACCCTCAGCTTCCCCTGTGGGGAATGAGTGTGTCCCATCCCGGCTCCTCAAGGAACACTCAAGGCACCATCAAAATCAGCCCGGCTTCTGGACACCCGCTCTGGACGTGGCTCTGGTAGGGCCTGGCGGCTCGCATGGACTCTGCAGCCGGCATTTCCTGGGCTGAGTCCTTGTCTCCAGCATCTTCTCTCCCCTTGCCCGCCTCCAGCCCTGGGAAGGCCAAGGCCACTCCAACTCCCGAGGCCTTCAAGACCAAGCGTGGGACCGGGCCTAAGCACAAGCCATGCTCACCTGGACGTTGGGGTACTCTCCCTATCATCCCCCCCAGCCCTGGACTCCCTGAACTCCTCAGTGAACTGCAGGACCCTCCAGACTGCACTGAAGGATGCAGGCCTCAGTCTATCGGCCACAAAAGGGCTGGTGTATAAAAATAATTCAGAGCAACCCAGACTTCCGCCACACACAAATCACAGGACCAGGCGCTGCTGGGGACACAGGTGGGGGTGGCAGGCACCTGTCACTCCAGGAGGACTAAGAGGGAACCCAAAGGAGGGGAGCAGGCCCAGAGAGGCTCAGGACAGACACCACCCAACCCAGCAAAGCAAGAGCCCCAGATTCCAGAGCACAGGGGGGAAATGCTTCCAATCCCCTAAGAAAGAGCTCATTAAAACAAATCCCCTGTTTACCCTCCACTGTGGTACCACGGTGTAAATATCCATTAAGTGCCAAATCAAGTATTAAGCACCTTCCATGTAAAGTCGATGCTCTGTAATGCACAGGACTTCTCAAGAGGGAGGGGGCATTAAGGAGAATTATCTGCGATCCATGAGACTGATGAGCGTGTGTGTGTGTGTGTGTGTGTGTGTGTGTGTGTGTGTGTGTCTCCATATACACCTAGCTTGGACTGGGGTGGGGGGAGAGGGGGAGGAGGGAGGTGTCCAAAATCACACCAAGCCTTCGGGACG
This sequence comes from Megascapheus bottae, assembly GCF_031878675.1. Classification (NCBI taxonomy): domain Eukaryota; kingdom Metazoa; phylum Chordata; class Mammalia; order Rodentia; family Geomyidae; genus Megascapheus; species Megascapheus bottae. The sequence goes on along the minus strand of NC_143542.1, from coordinate 4,886,695 downwards.
AACCTTTAGAAGTGTCTAGAACCTAACACACTAGTTTCCCCTTATTTGCAGTTTCGACTAAGCCAAGTGAAGTCTCACACTGTTCAATAGCAAGTTCCAGAAATAAACATTTCCTAAGTCTTCAGTTGCCCAGCAGTCTGAGTAGCATGAAAAAAAAAAAAACCCACGCCACGGCCACCTCCCGGCTGGAGCACCCACTCGGCAAAGGCTACCACCCACCCCACGGACAGGGGGTCGTCGTGGTAATGGCGGCCCACGCTACTCCGTCCCTCCACTGTAAGCGTCGTTGTACACACACAGGATTTCTGGGGTTCTGTGAGACCATTGGTCTCAGACACCCGCTGGGGTCTTAGGAGGTATGGCCCTCTCAGAGTCAGGACAGTGGGAGGGAAGTGAGATGGGGGTCCCCGGAGGACACCACAGTCACGGCAGGCCAGAGACAGCCTGGGCCCTCCCATCACAGGTCTTGACAGGAGCTCAGTGACGGCAGCTAATAAAAGCACAACAATAAATAAAAATTGCTTCGTGAACTAAGGCCAGCTTTTGTCTGCCTATACATCCTGTAAAACTCTCCAGCAAGCAGACGACTCCCGTTTTTCTGTGAGTGAAATCCCACTATCATTTCGGCTGCTCTGCGGGCAGGCCCCTCAGGAAGCGCGGCGACCTGGGCTGGCAGGCAGGCCTGGGACACTCTGGTCCTAGCAAGGCTCCAAACATGCATGGTACTGGAGTGAGCATCGCCCTTCCCCTCCCCAGGGCTGGACGCTCAGACAACCTCTCGTGACCCACCACCCAGCCAGACAACACCCAGACCGCCCAGCCACACCACTGCTTAGCACATTCAAAGCCAGGAGCCTCCAAAGCCTGCAAAGCTTTTGTCCTTGTGTCCCAACCCCACGGAGCTGGTGGAAGTGGCTCTCAGGACCCCTGGGTCACCAGTGGCCAGGAAGGGAAGGCTCCAGCCCAGGCCAGGGGGCAGGCTTGCCCAAGGCACATCCCGTACCAGCACAGGCACATCTGGCCTTCAGTCAGAGGAGGACTGCGAGTGGGGAGCAGAGAACGAGTGGGGGTTTTGTGGCCAGCCTTCCCTACGGTGCATGGGGGGTGGGGGAGGTTACGTCACAACCAAGCCACTTGAACAACGTGCGATAACCAGTAACTCACATCTCGTCTCAATTCCAGGAAGAGTTCCCTGGAAAGGCCCTCTGGGCCAGTGGGAGCCCTGGGATGGGTACCCGGCAGTGTGTCCTGCTCCTACCAGCCCCTTTCCCCTGGGACACAGTTCCTTGGCATAGCTCTAGGCCTGTGCATGGCCCTCCCCTGAGCCACACTCCCATCTCTGGACCCAAGGGGCCCCAAGCAGTCTAGAACAGCCTCAGAAAACCTGACGGTTGAGTCCTGCCACTGCCACACACACACACACACACACACACACACACACACACACACACACACACACAGAGCCAGCCACCGTGGAACCACAGCCAACCTCTCCATTCCAGTTACCTGCCTCTCCCGAGGGCAGGGAGGGACAGGGCTGTGGTAGAAGCCACAGGTCTCAACTTGGCGCCCTCCGCACTGGGCCCATGCTCACCCCCCACAGGCGCCTGGTGGGGACTCAGTGGGCACTGAGTTCATGGAGGGGAGGCAGGCGCCTTGGCCCAGCACAGGGCTTGGTGCCAAGCCTGTGGGGGGCTGGGGCAGTCAGCAAAGCTGCAGCCCCCCATCCCCTCCCACCTTGAGTCCGCTGCCCACGGCACAGACTGGATCCCTTTTCTTGGAACCGGGTTTCGGTACTACCTTCCTTCTTCCTCTAGGTTCAGTTTCAATGCAACAAAATGGGTGTTCTGTGAAGTATCCTTCTCCCTCCCCTCCTGCTGACACTGAGTACACAGGAGGTTTGTGGACACCCCGGCGACACCAGTCATCTCCCTTCTTGCCCTGGTTCCCCCAAATCTTTCAAATTCCTTGACAAATCTGCAATCAGGAAATCAATTCCCAGATACCTTGTAATGGAGACAATCCCAGTGGGGCATTTCAGATCAAATGGGAAGGCATTTCTTTCCTTAAAAAACACTATATCCAAGATCAGAGCACGAGGTATATTTACATTCTGTCTGCTGCAGACAGGAGCTGGGCCCGCACACGGCAGGCAGCCACAGCAGAGTCGCAGCCAGCCCAGCCCCAGTCTGGCAGTGAGGAGAATGAATGGGAAGGTAGAGCGCGTTCCACCCTGGAAGCTTTCCAGCAAAAACTGGTCTGTACATGGGAACACGGTGTCAGACGAGGAGAGAATCAGCTTGTCTGACTTGTGGTTTTCTTGACAACATCCATCTTCTCTTGGCCTGATACAGGGCAATTAGTGCTTGTCAGCTGAATCATGTGTTATTAAGATCATTCAGGCATTTTTTAATTATGGTGACTGAGACAGACAGTAATGAGATCTCCAGCAACTAACTTTCCACTTCCTCTTCAGATAAATCTTAGGCTGCCTTTGTTTTGTCTCCCCCCGCCCCCACTTTACTGCTGTTTATTCCCACAGGTAGGTACTTGTAATGCAGCCCCTGGGCTCCTACCTCCATGTAACTGCTGGGGAGTGGGGGATCCCAGAAATCCGTCAGAGACACCTCAGGCCACATCACAGCAAGTGGTGCTTTAAGAATCACTGAGTAGAGACTTTCCACTGGGTCCATGCTGTCTGGGACCCCTATCCCCATCCCGCAAGCCACTGGCCCCCAGGTCCTGAAGGGCCCTGTGGTGTCAGCGGACTGAGCTCCATTCACCCGCCAAAACCCACTCTCCTCTCCTCTCCACTGGCACTTCCGATCACGTGGCGCGAAAGCCCAGGAAGCATAAAAATGATTGAGTCCGCTTTCACTGTCTATATTTCATTTTGTGCGCCTGTAAATGCGCAATTCTCTCAAAGGTTAAAACACAGAGTCTAGTCATCAGCTCGAATATGGCTCACAATTCTTGTCTTCTGGAGGGCTCCCCTGCCTTGTCTTACAGTCACAGAGGAATTTTTCCCATCCAATTCCTCTATCTCGTCCTTTCTCCTCATCCAGCAGGAGCCTGGGGGGTCTCTGGCTATCCTGGTGCCCCATCTGCTTCCTTGGGGCCCTGCAAGGGTCTTGGGCCTTGATAAGGAGGGTACCCTACGGCGTTCGTGCCAGTCATGCTCACCATCCTCCAGTGACCCCTGGTCCCCGGCCAGCCCTTCCTGCGGAGGAAGACTGGATCTAGCACTGCGTGCAAGTGACAGCTCCTCACAGAGAAGCTTTCTGGAAGAATGCTCCCCCAGGACCCTTCCTGGGAGGGCTTTCAACAAGGCCCATCACAACAGGGCCTGACACTGACACACTCACACACACACACACACACACACACACACACACACACACACACACACACACACAGCACATCCCAGGACACCTGTGCTTTGTGTTTTCTGGGGGCTTTAAGTTCTGGCCTGGTTTCTGTACCACTCTGGTGTCACTGCAAATATGGAACAGGTACAGTCATGACCCCCATTTGGGCCACCTGTACGTGGCCAGCATAGCTCAGTCATGGGCACATATCCCTGTTTAGTGCATCTGCGCGTGGCCAGCATGGTGCAGCCACAGGCACGTTTCCCCGTTTGGTCCACCTGCAATGTGCCTTAGACTTGTCAGCACAGGGACCCTCACCCTGGCCTGTGCTATCAACGTGTGGCCACTGCTGGCTGGCGTGAGGCGCAGTGGCTGGCACTGTGTCCACAGACTTGCTCGGGGCATGCACCTACCACTGGGGTGACTTCCGGCCTCTAGCTGACCCCCCCAAACTGTCCTATGCATCCCCAAATCCTCCCAGGGGGTGTCTCAAAGGCAGGAGGGCTCAAGCATCAACCACAGGGACCGGAGCCGCTCAAAAGAGCTTGAGCAATGTGCTGTCCTGGCCCACGGGCAATGCCCACGGGCACACAGAGGCCACACCATGTTTTCATGGCTCACTTTTAGAAGCATCTAGACAAGGCAAAACGGAAGGGAGCACAGGCTCGCGTGAGGACCAGTCACTCTACTCTGTCTCCAAATAATACACAAGGGCAGCACGCCCCACAGCAGTGGGGGGCCTTCTCTGGGCCCCACTTCAAAACCAGCTACGCCACTTCCTCCACTGCCAGGAAGCAATACAGTCGCTGTTGCCCATTAGCCCAGCTTTTCTGGAAAGCGATGTGGTAATACACACCCAAAATCTGAAAAAAGAACTGCGTGTACACGGGCCACCCTGGAAATTTGACCAGAAGCAATGAGGAACCACCAGAAAAACAGTGGACGAGATGGTGGTTGCACAAAGTCCTAAGGCAAACTGGGGCCACAGGACCGCAGGGTCACTCACGCTGGGTGGGGCAGAGGGGAGCCGTGGGACTGTGGGACCACCCTCGCCGTGTTTTGGGTACCTTTACTTTGTAACCAACACTGGCAGCTTTCAGGGTTTTCTCTTTGCTATACTTAAGGATCAACGAGACCTTAGGAGCCATGGCCCCACACACATAGCTTTCCGCTTTTAGCTTTCTTGCTGTTTATTGTGCCAGCACCGAGGGCTTGAACTCAGGGCTTCGTGTTCTTGGCTCAGCTGGTTTGCTCAAAACTGGTGCACTACCACTTGAGCCACACTTTCAACCTGGCTTTTTGCTGGTTATCTGGAGATGGGAGTCTCTCACTTTTCTGCCTGGATCCGCCGGGTCTCAGCCTCCTGAGCAGCTGGGATCGCAGGCCAGGGCCCCACCGCCGGGTCTCATGCTGTAGCCGGGACCCCCTGTATATCTGTCCTTCTGCCTCTCCCTCCAGGGAAGCTGGGATTACAAACCTGAGCCACCATGCCCAGCCTGGGAAGACATTTTTCATCACATAGTAGACTGTAGACTAGAGATCAAAGCTGTGGTTGGAAAGTGTCAGCTATTCCATGTGAGCCCTCAGGGAAGAAAATGCCTGTTAGAGTGTCTGCTGGAGCGAGTATGCTAAGAGGATTAGCTGAGCTTTTACTTCCCTCACTGTGCTGTTCTGGAGGTTCTTCGTTTCCCTAACTTTTTATTCATTGGGGGTTTTAGAGATAAAACCCAAAGCCTGGACATGCTGGCAGCTCACTTTCCTCTTCTGGGCCAGTGCTCTAGCTTCACCTCAGGCCTTGCTCAGCTGGCACTCTACACCGCAGCCACACCTCCACTCTGCCTTTCCCTGGCAGATCAGAGCTAAGTCTCACCAACTTTTCCAAGTAGGCTGCCTTTCAACCTCCATCCTTGGAGATGGGATCACAGGCGTGAGCCACCAGCACCTGGGCTCAGCTCACATCTCCTACTTTTTAAAAAGTCAAAAAGGGGGTCGGGAGTTTGGCCTAGTGGTAAGAGTGCTCGCCTAGCATGCACAAAGACCCGGGTTCAAACCTTCGTACCACATATAAAGAAAAAGCTAGAAATGGTGCTGTGGCTGCAGTGGTAGAGTGCTAGCCTTGAGAAAACCCAAGGACAGTGCTCAGGGGCCCTGGGGACTGGCAAAAAAAAAAAAAAAGTCAAAAAGCTCACACCTGTAATACCAACTACTCAGGAGGCCGTGATCTGAGGATCTTGGTTTGAAACCAGCCTGGGCATGAAAATCCATTACACTCTTATCTCCAGTGAACCACCAGAAAACTGAAAGTGGCACTGCGGCTCAAGTGGTAGAGCACTGGCCTTGAGCTAAAGAGCTCAGGGACAGTGCCCAGGGCCAGAGTTCAAGTCCCACAACTAACCAAAAGGAAAAAGAAAAAAATCAGAGTCATTTCCATTTTGATTAAAGGGCTAATAAACAATAATTTCCTTTACTAAAATATGCAAAGCCTACATATACTGGCAGGAAAAAAAAAAGGCACTCAGGCTCACAGGATGACTGTGGTAGAGTGAGAGTCATCTGGGGGTGGGAAGGATGGGGGAGGCACGGAGAGAAGGAAGTGCCCCACTGAAGCATGGAGTGGGGGTGGAGAACGCCCCTCAGACTCTCCCCCACCATCCACCAGGTGACCAGGCAGTCACTCCACAACAGCTGGACATCATAACCCAACACCAGACCCCAAACAGCAAAGTAAGCTAGGGTGGGTTTGACTTCCATCCCCTCCCATCCTCCCCATCCCCTCCTTCCCCTCTCCTTCCCCCAAGTCTGGCGCAAACAGTTCTTTGGCTTATTACAGGGTGGCAGGACAGAAATACATTCTAACAGAATTAAGTGCCATGTCTAACAGTCAAGTGTTTTCAGTTAATGAAGAGCTCTGCTTTTGATAAGAGAAGCCACTAACTGAAAGCAGAGCCCCAAGCCTGGCTGATTCCCACTGCACCCCAGTAACTGGAGGTATGCTTAAACACAAGACAAACTAGTGCCCCCAAAGGGATGGGGTGCACCTGCGGGATCTTGGGCTCCCACCAATGAAGTCTGGGTTTGAGTTCAGCTCTGTCTCTTCCTACAAGGGCAGAGTGCACCCTTGCCTTTATCTGAAAACCGAATAGGTGCAAGGCCCTGTGTGGGACAAAGGACACAGTAATTTGGGAACAGAGCCCCAGACACCTCCCTTTCCTCTCCCTGTCACAACCACAAGCTAAGCTCAACCCTCACCAGACGCTGCCCAGGCCCCTCCATGCAGGCCCATGGGGAGACTCCTAAAAGGTGGGCACTGGCCCCCGCGCTCCGAGACCACACCTTATCCTACAGGGAGACCATTTCCCGTGTGACCAACCACATGACCACTGTGCTACCGCTTCCTCTGAACTTTTGAAAGCCAGCTCAGGCCTGGCCTGACCCTAGGGGCCACCAGGGTGGCCAGCACCAGGCTGCCCACAGAGCCTGGGGTGGGCCAGCCAGGCCATAACCAGTGCTCTGGGTGCAAGGAATGGCTAGTCTACCAAGCCGCCCAGAGAGCTCAGAGCCTTGTGTCCTGGCTGCTCCGTCAGTCAAATGGAGCTAACATAGGATGTTGTGAGGATTAATTGAATGGGGCACATTAAGCTCTGATTTCCTCCAAGAGACACCAGTAAGCACAGGATATTGTTCCCTGCTGGCTGCTGAGGCTGCAACGGGAGGATCGGCCCCCACAGTGGCCCCCACAGCTGGCACGACAGGAATGTGCGCTGCTCTCCCTCCCTGACTCCCTCCCCCCTTCCTCCCAGCCTGCCATCATCCCCCCCAATTAGCCAGGGCACTTTAAGAGGCACCTTCCCTTCCCTCTCCTGCTCTGCTGCCCTCCCTTCCCCTTCCTTTCCCTTCCATCTCTTCCCATCCTCCACTCCCCCCTCAACCCTTCCCTTCCCTTCCCTTCCTTGGACCCAGCCTGAGCCCAGGCCAGACTCCTGGATAGGAAAATAAGCACGGACTTTGTCAAGGCATCCAGAAAAGTCTGCAGGCGCGCCACACCATGCCTGGCCTGTTGTCTTAAAATGCAGAGAATCCTAAGAGTTTCCTCTGCCTTCTGATACTTAAAAATAACTAAAGAGATCATTGGAGTTCTTCAATGAAGTGAAGCGCCTTAACTTTAGTGCTCTTAAAGCAAACAGGAAAAAGAGCTCAGCTTGAAAAACCCCTAACCCTGCACAGCAGGCCCGGGCCTGGGTCGCTACACACATAAACGTTCACACACATCTAGCATATGTTGCTTTTTCTAATGACGTACTCCAGAAAAGTACCAATTGCTAGGGACCCACCACCTGCCCTGATGGGATGAGCCAATCAGCTATTGTTAAAGAGGGGAACCCATTTCCCCACCCCTAGCCCCACCAAAACAGTTCCAGACTGGACCTGTACCTCTCCTTCCCATACCTCCTGGTGTCCCTGGATCCTTACAGCTCCATTAGCTACACAGGGAAGGGTGCAGGCCCAGCCCGGGAGGGTGGCCCGGGCAGGGTGGCACTGCTGCTTGTCTGTGCCGGTCCCCCTCCCAAGGCATCCAAATGCTTTGCAGCCATGAGCCCCGGCGGGCATCATCGCCTGCCACACAAAGAGGAACGGCCCTCAGCCCCCCCAGTGTCCAGGAAGGAGGATGCATGGCCCCCACAGGTACTTCAAACAAACCACTGGCTCCAGCTGCCCCATCCCGGGCACAGGGACCTAACACTCCACCACTCTAATGGGCCTTTTAAATAACAAATAAACACTCGTATTCTTTAGAGCTGCTGTGGAACTGAGGGTCCGGCTGGGCCCTCTCTACAGGGCCAAATTCGGCCAAGTGAGGCCCGAACACCCTAGCAGGGCCTGCTGGTCAGAGGACACCGGGTGGGGAAGGGGCTCCACCAGCCCTCTGCGTCTAGGGTCTGCACACTGTGGACTCAATCAGCCTGGGACATTAAGCTACTGCTCAGGAGAGCTGGGTGTCTGTGGCTCCCTCACACCTGCCACCCTGGCTACTCGGGATGGGAAGATCTGCAGGAATGTGGCTGGAGGGAGAGCAGCCGAAGGCAGGGAGGCCGGAGGCTCAAAGTGGGAGAAGCTAGCCTGGCAAAGGCGCGACCCCAAGTACAAACCTCACAGTATCACCAGGGAAGAGAAAACACCCAGAGGAAATCTGCATTCTGGATACCCCTTTTTCTTGTCCCTGCCCCCCCACAAGTGGCATGGCTTCCCAGTAGACACCACCAAGGCAGCAGGCCGAGAGGGGACCTGCCCCCCCCCGCCCCCGCATGCAGGTGCTGTGCCTGGGCCGGACCCCCCCCCCCCCCGCATTCCCAGTGAGGGTTTGCCTGGGCAGTTCCAGCGGGCGAGGAAAGTGACAAGTACATAGTTCAGGCCCAGGAGACAACAGGGGTGCCACCCTGCACTGGCTGAGGCCCACCCCTGCAGGCAGGCCAGCTTCAGGAAAATTCCTAAAGCTGCCGAGGCATGGCACTCACTAGGCGGGGCTTTGTTATTATTTATTTACAGACTTCATAAACACTGATTCTAAATTTACTTGTTTTAAAAAGCAGAACTCGAGAGTGCCCAAAGCCGTTTTATTCCCAGCTCGGCAAAATCAAAATGTAAGAAAGCAGAACGCTAGACTGTCCAGGCTTTATCTCCACTTGAAAAGGAGAAAAATGGAAAGTCTGCCACAAAGACCTAGAAAAATCTCGTGGAACCAGCTTGGCCACTTCAGGGCTTCCTCACGTCCGCCTGCAGTCCAGCCAGAGCCATAGCCTGCTGGCGATGGTGGGAGGGGGGGCGGGGTCCCGGGCATCCCCACAGGTATGTGGATTGTACCTGCAATCCTAACTACTCTGGAGATGGAGATCTGAGGATGACAGTTCAAAGCCACCCTGAGCAGAAAAGTCCATGAGACTCCTTATCACCAGTGAACCAAAAAGCCACACTGGAGCTGCAGCTTTAGGCAAAATGAAGCTCAGGGACCACGCCCAGACCAAGTTCAAGCCCCAGGACCAGCACTGGAGGGAGGGAGGGAGGGAGGGAGGGAGGGAGGGAGGGAGGGAGGGAATGCAGTTACTGGCTAGCCCACAGTTTCTCAATCCACCAACTTTCAAAGAACCCAGCATCAGGCGGTGAAGACAAACACACCTCCGAGACCAGAGCACAGCCAGCCACCTACAATGGACTCACAGCTATGCCTGTGTCAGCAGAGCCCGCCAGCACCAGGAGAGCATGGCCAACGCTGGCCTTGCCCAGCCTCACGCAGGGAGACCACGTGTGCACGGGGCAGCAGCCACATGCCAGGCTCACACATGGCACAGTGCTCTTGCGCTTTAGGAAGATGTCAGAAAGGCATCCGTGAGTCTCCCACTCTCCTCCTGGCCACGCCCATGTGAGCAGCTCATGCTGGCCTCCTGTCCCCAAGTCCCCGCACCACATAGCTCCCTCCTTGCCAGGCCGCAGGCCTGCGGATAGGCCTCCACTCCTCCAGAGCAGCACCACTGAGCATTCTGTGTGAAGCACTTTCCCCCGCCAAGTCTCCCATTTCAGGACCATACCAGGGGCCCTCCAGAATCAGGGGCAAGAGTGAGGGGCAGCAATGGACCCCAACCAATGCCTCACCCCAGATGATGGTGTGCCCAGGGTTCAGAGGGCCTGGGACGGGGCGGGGGTGACAGCACGAGACACAGCCTGCTTTCGGAGGGCTGCATGGGACCCAGGGAGAGTGTGCAACAGAGAAGGGGCAAACACAGAAAATGCCAGAGGAGGGGAAGCCCAAGCCTGCCCAAGGCTGGGCCAGGGTCCCTTGGGGCACATAGAGGGCAAATGCCAGGTCCAACGTCAGCCCTAGGTTTATTCTAATAAAGACACATGACCATCCGGTGGCCAGGCCCCACCTGAGAAGGGAAGCTACACTGAGCGATGGACAGAGATGCTGGCTCAGCAAGAGAAGCCAGGATGGCCTAAGGATTGGCTTTAGAGAAAGATCCATAAGGTCAACGGGAGACTTCCTCGCGAGCCCCCTGGGATCCCTCGGGTCCTGGATGAGGACCGCCTGGCCCCATGCCTCTCTTCACAGGCGGTCCCCAGGGGGCCCACTGCGGGCAGGCGTGGCACTGAGCACACATTGGGCCTGCTCTTCAGTGCCCAGACTCGGTAAGTCTCTGCTGTGACTGAGCATGCGGGGGCCTGTGGTCCTCCCGGGTCTAAACAGCGGACCTGGTTTTGAAAACAAGGCCCTGAACGTGGAGAACCTCTGAACAGCCAGGCTGCACCGCCATGACACCCACTCCACAGGGGCCCACGGTCCTGCCATCGCCCTTTGGAGAACTCAGTGCAGGCAGCCTCATGCTGGCTGATACAGAGTACAACAGTTATCACGGCGAGGCAGAAGCTGCCAGAAAGCTGCACCCTCCTTGTTCATCAATTGGGCTGCTCAGCAGCAGGGCTGGCAGAAAGTGCTGGTCCCAAGTGCGGCGTGGCCTGTGTTGTTCCAGGCTGCCAAGGGGCTGGAGTCCGTCTGCCCTCCTGAGGTGTCATCTCCTGAGCAGGACAGCTGCTCATCCCCTCGAGCTTCACGTGTGTCCTGGAGATCAACTCTAGTCTGCAGTGCAGCCTGGATCGGATTCTTTGGCCAGGAAACCATCAAGCAAGCAATCTAAGTATCTCTTCCTTGCAGATGTCAAAGCCACGTGCGTTGCCCTCCCCAGAACTTCCCAACGTGCAGACCTAAGAGGAAGGTGCCGTGGCTCCAGCATTGACCCCACACCTTCCACAGTGCCTGGAACTGGCATCAAACAGTAAAATGTCAGACTGCCAAGTGGGAGTGGACGAACCCCCGCCATGTCCATCAGGACCAATGATGCAGCACTGAACCTGAGGCGCACCTATGCCCACACTTCCTGTCACTATAGACAACTGCAGGCGTGTGGACACAGCACACAGGGACAAGACGCTCAATCACACGGGGCTCAACAGCACGTGAACGACACAGAGCAGCCACCGTGGCTAAAAGCAGCATGAGTACGCTGAGCCGAGCACAGCACCAGGGTTCTCTCCAGCACCGTGGGGGCTCTGGGTTATCTGGCAGGCAGAACAAGCACTGTATGGCAGGACCACCTGTCTGCTACATTGCAGCCCCACGCCCCATGGGCCTTGTGCATGCCCCCCCAGGGCTGCAGGCACCTGGCCACCCCTCGTGTGCAGCTCTGGGGGCATCGTTCACCTACCGGGTATCTGTAACATGGAGGGAGGGGCTCACCTTCAAGTGCCTCTGGTTGAATCTTGAAGTTTAAGAACTATAGTATTGTATGGGCATGGTGGGGCACACCTGTAATACCAGCACTAAGGAGGCTGAGGCAGGAAGATCTGGAGATCAGGATAGCCTCGGCTTCTCAATACACTTCTGCTATCAGTTAGGGAATGCAAGTCCAAACCTCAGTGAGGTGCTACTACCTCATGCCACAACAGAGACAAGGGAAAGAGAACGCCAAGGTGCACCATGCACAACCCCCAACGAGAGGAGCAAACCAGGGGTCCACCAACTGACGCAGGGATGGACGACAGACGGACAGACAAGCAAAATGTGGTATGTAAACCTATAGATTATTATTCAACCTGAAAAAGAGAAACCACTGTCTTTTCCTGTAGAGAAGTAGTCTGGCAACGTTGCCCAGGCTGGCCTCCACCCCAAAGCAGCTGGGACTCTAGATGCAGCACTGTACCTAGCCAGGCAGAGCCCACAACATGCGCGCCACCAGGACTTTGGGGACACTACACTGAGTGACAGGAGGTGGAAAGAGGCGACCCACACACCACCACTGTGCAGGCCTGGGGTGGCGGGCCCATCGCCTCATGGGGCAGGGCTGTTTCTGAAGACAGTTCTGAAGGAGGAACCACAAGTTAGAAATGGTGAAGGCCCCGTGCTGCGGGTATTGACCACCAAAAGTGCCCTGACTCCTGACCCGTCCTCTGGCAGAAAGATGCCATTTGCCCAGTAAACCAAAACCAACACCAAAGGCTTCCAAGTCAGACCGCCTCGGGGTAGGAGCAGAAGTCATCGGGTCGTGCTGACACAGGGAGCGGGGTCGAGGCAACCATGCATTCTGGAGCTGTGGGGTGGGCTGGGGAAGGGCTCAGGTATTCCACCCCCTCTACTGAAGCCACCCCTCCACTTCCTCGAGTATGTACTTTAAATCTCTTGGAAAAAGAAATCAAGAACAAGTGAAACGCAATTCCTGCGGGGAAGGAGCCAAAGTTTCGACATCCTTACTACAGCCCCATGTCTAACTGCCCCCACTGGAGGCCAAGCGACCACGGGCCACAACACCCCCTGCACCACCGCTGGGCCCACCTGAGTGGCAAACACGGGATCAAACCGGGCCAGGCCCCATCTACGTCAGGTCGCTGTTGCCATTCAGTGGAAGAAAGCCCCAAGCCCGCTCACAGGCCAGCGGAAAGGAAAGGGAAGAGATGAGATGGGCTGTGGGCTCGGCCGTCCCCAGCATCCCAAGTTGACCATGGCCACACAGCAGGCCAGGGTTAACCTGACCTCCCCCACCCAGCTCTCCAGATACATGCTAACATACTTCGGGACAACACAGTGGAATGGGTGTCCTTTCAAAACCCCAGCTGCAAGGAGACTGGCAATGAGCTGCTCTGTGACCCCAGGGAGGGCCTTCAGTGGGGGACTTTCCGTCACACCAAACAGTGGCAACACACTGCCTGGAGGAGAGACCTGTTACCAGTCCATGCCTAGCACACAAAGGGGGGAGAGGGGAATCGGGTGTGATGACTCACACCTGCAATCTCAGCCACCCAGGAGACCAAGGGAGGGAGGGTGAAGGTCAAGGCCCAAAGGTATCAAGACCTCTCCATCTTAACCAGACAAGAAAAGCATGGTAGTGAATGCTCGTCATCCCAGCCACAGGCCATGGACAGAACAGAGGTCTGAGGCTGGCCTGAGGCAGAGTTCAGCACCCTACAGGAAGAAGAAAAGTAAAAGGAGATGAGGACGTGGCTCAACTGAGAGACACCTGCCCCTCGAGGTCAGGGTTCAAACCTCAGCACCACAAGGAGAAGCAAAGAAGTTTCCTCCATGAAGCCTCATGGGTGGGGAGGAGCTAAGGAAGAAGGGAAGGAAGGAGGGCAAGAAAGAGACAGGAGGTGGAGGGAGAGGGAGGGAAAAGAGAGAGCCTCAGCTTAGTGAGAAGGAGCTTATTCAACAAGTTATCAAGCCAGCAGAGAAAACAAGCCATGTCAGTATTAGAGCATTAAATCAGCACGCTGGCAAAAACCATCTCCAAACGCTCTGATGACAGCCGGATCAAACCCGCCAATACTTGACAGTAATAAATACAGTTATTTGGGAAGAAAAATAGGGAGTGGCCTCACAGCTCCTCCAAAATCTGCCAAATAAGGAGAGCTGGGAGCAGCGGGAATGGAAAAGCACAGCTAATATTTGGCAAGCTTCCTTTACGATCAACAAATTAAAATGTTAAGGAAGCAATTTGTTGAGAAAAGATATTTTTAAAAGGAGCTGAATCATGTAGGTTCAGCCCCGGATATGGTCAATTGGTAATTTTAAATCATTTTTTTAAGTGAATGTTTTCAGCCTCCAGAAATGGCATTTAAGACATCATGGAGTTAATCATAAACTGCCTCCCTCCAGTGAGGAGTGGGGGAGGCAGTCATTGAAATGACCAGAGTCTAAACAAAAACCCAGCTGGCGGCTCCAGGAGCCCAGAGCCCTCAGGTTGCAGATCCTTGGCAGTCTGTGGCCCTGGGAGCTGGGCTTCTTCGGCTGAGACCCAGCACCCACCTCGCGGTGCATGAATGAGAGAGGCTGTCTCTTCTCCGGTTTCGCAGGCCTGCAGCTCACTGCCAGTCACTTAACAGAGCCCCACCAGCACCTGTGGTCCCGGGCTACGCACAAAGGGCTGGGGGGGGGGGGGCGTGTGTGCGTGTGCGTGTGTGTGTAGGAAGGGGAAGAGGCACATTTTATAAATAGTAGATCATGTGATGCTAAGTCACGGAAGAAGAAAAAGTCAGGAAAGTAGGAGGGGGCAGGAAAGGGGCATTCTGCAGGAGGGTATGTGGACAGCGCCCCAGAAGGAACGCCAGCCTGACAGGGGACCCCATCCTGCTGCCCTCAAAGCTAAAACCAACCTGTCTAGGGGCCAGGTGCCTGGCTGCTGGCCGCACTGACACCAGAGGGGTCCAGAGACCCAAGCCATCTCTAGAGGTGGCCCACCATCCCAGTGCCAACACCACCCTGTGCCCGATGCTGGGTCTCCCTGTGTTTAGTCATGAGCTGAGGCCAGGCTGGGTGACACCCACGACCCCGCAGTGCCAATGTGAGCAGCAGCAGCCGCCTGCTACACAGGACCAGGCCCTGGATTTGCGGCAAGCCTGCCAGGTTCTCGGCCGGGAGGAGAAAGCCCCTCGCATGCTGGTGGTTTATGAAACAGCCCAGGACAATCAGGGCCACCACCTTCCAGGAGGCCCGGGCCCTACAGAGACAGAGGCAGCCCTGCGGACAGTAGGTAGATTTGCACCTCTCTCTGGTGGCATGAATCCACTCTCATCTCCCCGGCTGAGCTGCAGGGCTGGGGCTACGCAGGAGCTCGGTTGGGCAGGGGGCACAGGTGCTCCCCTCACCCTCGGCCGCACGCCCTTAGTGTGAACTAGAGGCGATGAAGCTCATCTCCACATACCACACCAGGAAAAAAGCTGCAAAAAACCTTTTTGCAATTACACAAAGCCACGAGAGGCTCCGTCGTTCTTCAAGGTCACCAGGGGAGGGTGACAGGCCCTCGCCAGGCCAGGCCCTTCCCTCCTGCCACTACTAGAAGGTGTCACTGTGCAGTCCAGGCCGGCCTGCAACACACAGCCCACCTGCCTCAGCCTCCTGAGCTCTGACCCCTTCAGGTCTCAGGGCTCCTGAGTCAGAACTCACCCCTAAAGCAGTGATGTGAGGTGACCGTCTGCATCCTCCCAAACCTACTCAGAGACAGGCCCTGAGTGCAAACGAACAGCTCCCTGTTGAAAGGAACCTGAGAGCCACGTGGCCCGACTTCCTTTCATTCCTGCTGATCCTACAGAGCAGGACGTGCAAAGGTGTTGGGGTCACACAGTGGAGCCAGGCCCCTGTTCAGGTAACCCTGGGTGGGGCAGGCCCTGGGTGGGCAGGGGAGTCTTCTCCAAACAGGAAGCTCAGGAGGCAGGGCTGAAAGGTGAGGAAGGAAACGCAGAGAGCAAGATCCAGGAAAGGTGGGTGAGATCCCACCCTGAGGGCTGGACTCCCTCAGAGGGGTGCTAGAAAAAGCAGCCTCTGGCTTCCAGAGGCAGCCTTGGTTTAAGGAGGTCCGGGGAACAGTGTGGAAGGGTCGGACTGAGCAAATCCACAGCTTGAGGCCCTGGGATGTGGAGACCCCACAAGATGGAGCCCGGGGAGGAGCTGCGCTGGGAGCGGGTGTGGGAGGAAGCCTCCTCAAGACTGCAGGAAGCAGATTGGGGGGCAGCTTTCAGCTTCAGGGTGAAAGTCATGTCCTCCAGCCACCCTCCACAGAGCCCGAACTGCCCCACCAGCACTCAGCCACCTCCAAGCCCAAGGTGAGGGGGACAGCAGATGGACGACACTGAGTTTCCAGGCCAGTCTGGTTCCACAGTCCCAAAACCTACAACCAGGAAAGTGGCAGAGACCATGCAGGAGGAAAATGGGTGTCAGTGGCCGCAAGGAGCAGCTGTGGTCCCTGTGGGTTAACACCTGCACTGGCCTGAACCGCCTTCCCATGTGGGGACATGACAAGCAACTGGGCTCTGCACCCCTGAGCTCAGGTGGGACACCACCGGCCCCACCTCAGCCTGCTCCTCTTCACCCATGCAGGAGAGACGGATGCCCAGACCGGCACTACGGGCAGCGTGGGGAGTGACGGAGTGACTGAGTGCCAGGGAGGGTGGTGTGTCTCCTAACCACGCTCCCCACAAGGACCAGCAGGCCAGGGAGCAGAATCCAGGGCCCCAACCTAGGGAGAAGTGCTCCCCCCAAAGAGTCAAAAGTCACTTCACACCAGCACATGAGCCCCGGGGCGGGGGGGGGGGGGGGGCACAGAAGCACTGCACTCAGTGCTTGGCAAGGGGAGGTGTGCGTGTGGAGGGCTTGGTGCAGCGGAGCAGAGGGCTGGCTGAGTCCCAGCAGGAGCCTGGGCTCCAGGCGGAGGCCACCATGCTGCCTGTGGAGTGCGGTTTCCGAGTGCAGTAGTCACAGGATGCCCCCAACCCCTCAGCCCAGCCGTTATCCACAGCCCACCTGTTACCCTCGGCACCCCCCACCCAACACCTGACACCTGGGCTTAACAACAGAGGAAAAGGAGATGCAGCCTTCTCAAGACAGGGGCGGGATCCAAACCCACACCTCTGCCCCAAAGCCCTCCCCCCATTACCACCAGGCTTCAGCAAAGGAACTAGGAAGACAAGGGCACTGCTTTCATCAACATGCATGCTGGCACAGGCTATGGGGACACAGGGGACACAGGGCACACGGGGGAGGAGGGGAACACAGGTGGACAGTCCTGGCTGTGGGGAGGGCCAGGGTATCCATTACATGTGGACATTCTGTGATAAAAACCCTTTCAATAAACTGTTTTGCAACGATCTTATAAAGTCTAGACAAAATGCAGGAACTGAAGGCTGTTCTGATTAACATGGCCAGTGAGTGGGCAAGGAACTCTCAAAACAAGAGAGGTAAACTGAGGCACCACACAGATGGGTAAAGGACAGAGAACAGACTAGGGGTGCAGCTCAGTAGTGAACTCTTGCCTGGCCTGAACAGACCCTGGGCTCCACCCTCAGCACTGAAAAAATAAGAGGAAGACTGGAAAGCTACAAAATGTTTGCAGAAAGCCAGGCATGGTGAAGCACACCTGTGATCCCAGCTCCTCAAGGGATGGCATCTCCAGCTAATGGTCTCTCAAAGGGGACAACGCTGGCCTTGAGTGAAATGGCTCAGGGACAGCACCCAGACTCTGAGTTCAAGCCCCAGGACTGGTACTTACATAAAAAATAAATAAAACAATAGGAAAAATGAGAGAAAAACGAGCAGACCAGTCTAGCCTTCACTCAACAGGACTCTGGGGACAGAGATGGGGTCAGGCCTGAGCAGTCCCCACACACAGTCCCAGACACCTGGAAGAAGGCCCCTGGCACGGCATGAGAGATGAGGAAAAGGAGAAGGAAGGCCAGCAGCCAGGCACCAGGACCTCCTGAGATGCAGACCCAGCCCTCCCAAACTAACATGCCTTCCAAGCAGAATTGAGGCAGGAAGAGGGCTGGTGGCTCTGTACTTGAGACCTCCCCCCACCCCCCGAACACCACCACCCGCCAGGAGCTACAGGGAAACTCCCAAAATGAGACTAACAAGGAAGACAGAAGACCAGGGCAAGAGAAGGGAGAAGAGCAGAGGAGCAGTAGGGCAGTACCCACCATCTGGTACCCAATTTTCCGCTTCTGGAGTTCAGAAACACCTTAGAGAACTCACACAAAAATCAATTACTACGCTGGGCACTGGTGGCTCACGCCCGCAATCCTAGCTACTCAGGAAGCTGAGATCTGAGGATCTCAGCTCAAACCCAGCCTAGGCACAAAAGTTTGTGAATCTCTTATCTGCAATAAAGTGTCAGAAAACCAGAAGTGGCTGTGACTCAAAGTGGTAGAGCCCTAGCCTTAAGCTGAGCTCAGGAACAGGGCCTAGAGTCCAAGCACCACCCCATAAAAATTAATGTCTACTACTTTTAAACACTGACTATATGAGAATTCAGAGCCCCAGGAGAAAGGATGCCTCTTCTGAAGAGGAGCAGCAGCAGAGACAAGGGGGGGAAGAATAAGGTCTCCCTTGCCACCCATACCATGTAGGTAAGGAAATGCCTGCCCTGGCCACCACAGAGGGGAGAGTGGCGGGGAAGGGTAGGCTTAGGTGGAGGGAGAGAAGAGAAGTAGGGAGGGCAGGCCAGGGCTGGCTCTCTTCTACGTGACCCAACAGTTTCACAACGTTGAAAACAAGCTATCTTGAAAGCAAACAAGCCCCCCAGCCCAGGGGGGATTATATTCAATTTTTTTTGGGGGGGAGGGCAGTCCTGGAACTTGCACTCAGGGCTTGATCACTGTCCTTGGGCTTTCTCAAGGCCAGCGCTCTACCAGTTGAGCCACAGAACCATTTCCAGCTTTTTCTGTGTATGTGGTACCAAGGAATCGAACCCAGGTCTTCGTGCATGCTAGGGAAGCACTGTACCACTAGGCCAAACTCTTGGCCCCACCATTTCATTATAAAGTGAAGCAAGTTTTCCCAGGAAGAATAAGGGCTTTGATCCCAAGCTTCTCTCACCATGGTCACTAGCTCCTGACTAGGCCCAGACTCCCTGACCTGGGTTCCAAAAGCAGCTGGACGAGGCAGTGGCCCAGGGCCTCCAGAGAGGCTACAGTCAGGAGGCTGGGCTTGCCCGGGCCCACCAGCCATGTGCAGGAGGCCGTGTGCCCAGCCTGGAAATCCTATGACATCAGGACTTTTTACTCTTAGTTTCCCTACTTTACTTCGGAAGCCTGACTCATCCCCACTGCTGCATCCCATTTCCTCCAAATCCCTCACGCAGGTCAAATCAGATGGACAGGAGCTGGATGTGAGGTCCTCCCTACACCTGAGGGATCAGGATCAGGGGGACAGGGGAGAGGAAGCCACTCCGCCCAGGGCAGGGGGTAGGGGGCAGGGGGCAGGGGGCAGGGCCCACCCACACCTGACAGCAAGGAAGAAATGCTACTGGGAAGCATTCAAGATCCAACTGAGAAGACAAAACTTTGACCCTGACACAAGTGACATGGGCCCAGACACATGCACACGCACGCACGAACACACACATGCATGTGTGCTGCAAGAGGCCCTGTCCCTGGCTCCCAGCAGCCAGGCAGGTGCAAAGCAACTAGACACTACTCTAGCCGGCTTGCACACAGCACAGAAGGGTAAACTGAGCCAATTGTGTCTCTACGAGGCAGAGCTGGAGAGGGAAACACAAACCATCTCAGGTCAAATCCACAACAAGAACCAAGATCTTCATCTAGAACATTCTTTTGCCACATGGACATGAGAGGACATCTACTCTGAAAATGCCTCTTCTGTGAAGAAAGTTTGCCCCAAATATTAGAAGCCACACGGTGCCCTAGGCAAGGACTGGAGCACTCTGAGGGCACCCTCAGTGAGCTGCCTTCACATGGAGCCAGCTATCTGGAGAAATGCACAAAAGAAAAGTAAGTCTACAAGACCACTGGACTCTGCACCAGTGGCCTGGCACTCAGGGCCTGCCACCGAGGCTGTGCCACCACCTCTGGCCAGCCTTGTCACTGGGGTAACCTCAGGTACCACCCAATCTCAGAACCCCTGACCAGGCAGGCAGCTCTATCTCCCCACACTTCACAGGGAAAATGGGCCAAGTGCCCAACACCAGCTAACAAACAGGGGCCCCAAACTGCACAGCTATCTGGGGGGAGCCATCCAGCTGGGCCCACCCAGCCCCCACACAGTCGTGGGAAAAGCACTACCCCCTCCCCCCCAGGTCTGGTCTTGGTCTTGGCTTTAGCACTGCCCACTAGGGATGGAGGCAGGTGGTGAGCCCTGCGAATGCTCAGCAGCCAGCCTGAAGAAACAGAACCCATGTGGACAGGACATGTCCAGCCTGACTGCCACCATCCTGGGCGCTGGCAACTTCAAGGAACGCACATCATCAGTGCTGTTATGGGCTGGCCTGTCAAGCACAAGGGCCTGGGGTCAGTCAGAGATAGGGGGGAGACAGAGAAGCAGAGGCCAAGACCCAGACTCTGCATTTTAGAAGATAAAGTAAGACTATACAGTTGTATATTCTTAAGCTCCAGCACAGGAAAACGCAATTCAAAACCATCGTTACAGGACAGGACTAAGGCGGAAATAGAAAAACGCAGAAGTCCTCACGAAATGGCAATCACCGTGAAGACAGGACACCCCTCGAGGTGACCCGGCCAGGCTGGGGCACTCGCCAGAATCCCAACCTCTCTCCTGAAGGGAGAGGGACCACGAGGCAAGGCCGAGCTGGGCCGCACAGCGGACGCTGACGGGGCCAGGCGTCCTCCGCAGACCTGTCACTCGGCGGCTCAGGAGGCTGGGATCTGAACATCGCACGGTCCACGGCCAATCCAGGCAAGAAGGTCCGCGAGGCTCCCGTCTCCGGATGACCAGCCCGGGGCACCGAAGCCAGGGGCGCCTGCGGGCCAAAGCCGGACCGAAAGGGCCCTGCGTGCCGAGCGCTGGTCCAGCACGAGCCGGCGGGCGGGCGGCCGGGGCTTCGTTCCCGGCTCCTGGGAAAGCAAGCGGAGCGGCCGGCAGCGGCCGACCCCGGGCGGAAACATCTGTGAGGCTCCAGCGCCGTCAGCCAACCCAACCCCGGCCTGGAGGAGCAGAGGCCACGGCCAGCGGAACCACCCGTTCAAGAGGGAGCCGAGCCGCGTCTGACGGCAGGCTCTGCACGAGGCCCGTGCGGCAGGCACAGCCGCAGCCGAACGACGCCACCCGAGGGAAAGCCCACAGCGCGGACCCGAGGCGGCCTCCTCCACGGAGCCGCCGCCAACGCCGGCCGAGCCCGCGCACGGGAGGAGCGCGCGGGGAGCACGGGGGGGGGGGGCCCGCGGGGACCCGCAGGGCCCGGCGGCCTCGTCAGCGGCGGAGGCAGGCCTGTCACGTCACGCCAGCGTTCACAGGAGGCTGACGCGGCCGGGCGGCACGGCGCCTCCTCGGGAAGACGCGGGCCGGCACCTGCGGTCCTTCATGGGGGTCCTCCCGCCATGCCCCGGGTTCCCGCCCGCGCGCTTCCTCCCACCATGCCCTAGGGTCCCACTCACACGCTTCTTCCCACCATGCCTAGGGTTCCCGCTCGCACGCTTCTTCCCACCATGCCCTGGGTTCTTCCCGCCATGCCCCGGGCTCTTCCCGCCATGCCCCGGGGTCCTCCCGCCATGCCCCGGGGTCCTCCCGCCATGCCCCGGGCTCTTCCCGCCATGCCCCGGGGTCCTGCTCCACCAGTGAAGAGGACCAGGGCCGCCGCCCCGCGGCTCTCGCCTGTCATCCCAGCCGCTCAGGAGGCTGAGGTCTGAGGATCGAGGTTCAAAGCCAGCCCGGGCACGGGAGGACCCGAGCCTCTCCTCCCCGGGGAACCTCCAGAGAACGGGCGGCGGCGTGGAGCCGGAGAGCTCGGGGACAGCGCTCGGGCCCGCGTTCACGACCCTGATCCACCAGTGAACGAAAACAAGGTGGAACTCAGAACGGCGCCAGGCGACACAGGCCCCGGCCGTCAGCCATCCCAAAACCCGCCCTCCCAGCGGACGGCACTTGCTGCCTTCCTCGGCATCTGTCTAGCCCGTCCTGGGCTTGGGCTCAGGGCCTGAGCACTGTCCTTGGACTTTCTCAAGGCTAGAGCTCTACCACTTGAGCCTCAGCACCACTTGTGGCTTTTTCTATGTATGTGGTACCGAGGAATCGAACCCGGGTCTTCATGCATGCTAGGCAAGCACTTTAATCACTAGGCCAAACTCCCGGCCCAAATGACTTTAATTTTCTTTCTTTTTTTTTGCGGGGGGGGGGGGGGGGGGGGTCGGTCATAGGTCCACAGCCCCACTTCCCTTTCCTCACTCTTAAACTTGCTCCATCTAAAAAAAAAAAAAGCTATCATAACCCAAACCCCTTGTAAAAATCAATGTTAATAAATTCTTTAATTAAAATTAAAAAAAAAAAAAACAAACCCCAGCACCGTGCTCTGTACTCCAAAAAATTTTCAGATATTCCCAAGACTCAGGGCCGTTTGGACTGTGCTTCCTAACTGGAGTAATAAAAATAACACAAAGCCCATAAAAGCAGCCAGTGAAAAAAATATGTTAAGAATCTGAAAAACATATACCGTTAAATAACCCTTAGGTTAAAGGGGAAATGCTAAGGAAATTACAGAGTGAATAAATGAATATAAAAAACACAATGTGAATAAAAACGGAAGCCATACTTCGAGGAAATATCACAGCTCTGAATACATGGATGGCAGAATCGAGAAAATTCCGATTCAAAATGAGAATGAACTCAAAGGGACAAGATTGAAATACAAGAGAAAGACCAAGTTGCCAAATTAATGAGCGAAGCCGGGTGCTGGTGGCTCACACCTGTAATCCTAGCTACTCAGGAGGCTGAAATCTCAGGATTGTGGTTCAAAGCCAGCCTGGGCACTGAGACCCTAAAGACCACGAGACTCTTATCTCCAATCAACCACCAGAAAACCACAAGTGGTACTTTGGTTCAAGGGGTAGGGTGGTAGCCTTGAGCTAAGGAGCTCAGAGACAGCGCTCAGGCCCCGAGTTCAAGCCCCATGACCCACCCCCCCAAAAAAAAAAAATTTAATGAGATAAACAAAACCAGCTGGGCACTAGTGGCCCATGCCTGAAATGCTAGCTACTCAGGAGGCTTAGGGCAGAAGACCATGGTTCAAAGCCAGCCCAGGCAGGAAAGTCTGTGAGTCTTATCTGTGATTAACCACCAAAAAGCCAGAAGTGGTGGTGTGGCTCAAGCAATAGGCACTAGCCTTGAGCAAAAGGCCTTGAGCAGGGACAGTGTCCAGGCCTTGAATTCAAGTCCAGAACAAACACACAAACAAAAAAATGGAAGGACAAAAGGAAGAAGGAAGAGGGAAGGAGAGAGGAAGCCTTCACAGTCAGAAGCACAGGTGCATGCCACCATGATATACCTGTGCAACCCAAGAGGAAACACAGGGTTGGGAGAATGACTGAGAAACTCAGTACCACAGTGGGAGGGCTCTGTCCCCCAATGATCCATGCTGGCCCAGGTCCAAGTACTGCAAGGTGGGACCTTTGAGAGCCAGGGTTCAGGGCAGTCCGTAGGCCTTGCTGGGATGTGGCCCTTCTCCTGGGATGCTAGTCCATTCCTGGAGTGAAGCAAGGCTGTCCCCACTCCACCCTGGTTCCCCCTCACATCCCAGCCTACCTTGAAACCATTCCCAGGAGGGCTCACTGTCCAGGAGGGCCCTGCTGGAGCTGGTACCAAAACTGTGAGCTAAATAGACACCTTTTCTTGTCAAAATGCCCAGCCTCAGGCATCTCATTACAGTATCAGAAAATGGACTTGGGCATACACCCCCGCACACACATACACTGATGGGGCATACAACAGGGGTGACTCCTCATGTCAGGGGCCACAAGGGTGAAACCAACCCAACATACAGGTCCAACTGTGAAAGGCAAATCTACATGGCCACACAAACACCCGTGTTTCAGGACTAAGGTCTCAAATGAGGAGATAACACAGAGCACTTACTGAAGAGCGCTTCAGATCAATCACTGAGCAACTGAGGCTGGAGAGCCGGGACCGTGAGACCCCGCAAGGCCCGGCCCCGTGGGAGGGAGCACTCCTGTGAATCAACACAAAGACGGCAAAGCACGGGCCAGGCAAATTACAAAAGAGGAGTGGGAAACTTTAACAGGCGTAAGATGAGACAGTGGCACGCAACCATCCTGAGTGCCACAGAAGGCACGGACAGGCCGAGAGGAATGATTGGAGACCATGAGGGGCAGGGGCAGGGGCTGCGGGGAGGGGTCGGCCCCAGGAAGCAGTGGGAGGGAGGAGCCAGGATGCCCTCCCAGCTGTCCTGCTCCAGGCCAGCCACCAAGGGACTTGTGTCAGGGCTTTCACGACAGCTCGACAGCTCGGCGTGGTGTCAACAAGTCAGCTGGTGCTGTGAGGTGGGTGGGCGGGCCCAAAATGGGATGGGCACCCTTGGAGGAAAAGGTACCCTCCAGCCTGCTCTGCCCAAAGAACCGGCAGGTACCACGACCAGGGACACTCCACCCCAGGCCGTGAGAGCTGACCACGCGTGGCCCATGCCCCATTTTGGTGACTGAGCAGAACCCAGGACACAGGTACAGAAAGATCTGGCTCAGCCTTGGTAGGAAAGTTGCAGGGAGCAGAGAGGACAAAAAGCGTGATGAGAAAGGAACAGGGTTCGTAGCACTAGGCCAAAGTGAAAATCTGCTCTCACCTCATTCTGTGCACACAGCCTCGAACCAACCGAGTGAAAGGCACACGCTGTGGGAATGAAGAGGGAAGCTGCAGATGGAGCTCAGAGGACAGGCAGAGGTCTCAATGCAAGTGAGGTCACGTGTGCACACACACACACACGTGCACACACACACGTGCGCGCACACACACAGAAAAGCACGATGAGGGGGAGGGAATTGGGTTTTCTTTCCCTTGTGTGGCTGGGGGAGGGCAGGTGGCTTAATTCTCCACTCCTGTATTTTTCAGGGAGCCTCTGGGCTAACCTCAGACTGTGATCCTCCTACCTTTGCCTCCCCAGTAGATGAGATTACAGCCATGTGCCATCAGTCCTGTTTCTGTACGTGAAGGAGGAAAATTGACACACCTACTCAAACTGACAGCCTCACAGACAGACACACACAGCTAGCAACAGATTTGTGACTTGGCTGTAACTTATGGAACCTGCCAATTTCATTCACAATTTACACCAGCTTCTAATTATACTTAACCGAATATTAACCGTTCTAATTGCTGACTGTTTCGCTGGCGTGAGCTGAAGTATTGGGGGACATCTGGCTTGGTAAACGGGACTCTGCTGCCAACACTGAAGGACGGAGGCCAGCCCCCACCTGGCCCCACCTGCCTCCTGCAGGACCCCAGTCCCAGAGCACCCTGGCACCACGCCAGAACCAGGAGGCTCCTGCGTCTGAGCTGCAACTGCAACCCTTTGGCTCTGTTCACAAGGCTTTTTCTTTCCCTGCTGCCAGAAACTGAAGTCCCAAGCAGGCCTGGTGTGGACCTCTGCTTTCTCAGTGGAGGATGGCTCCAGGGCCAGGAGCGCCAGCCCGCATCCCTGCTTCCCATCCCCAACACAATCTGCCTGGGCCCAGGGGCGTGAGATGGCGGAGCCCGTCTGGACAGCCACAGGCAGAAACTCGCTTCCCCAGCCAAAGCCAAGCAAGGCACCCACCGCCGCCGGGAGCCAGCCCTGACCCCAGGACAGCTCACACATGAAGAAGTGGCCCAAGAGCCCATACTAGCCTGTAGCAGCTGAGGTCCCTCTGCCTGAGCGGCTGGGGTGCCTGTGCTCGCAAACACCCGCCATGCACACCTTGACTGGCCACTAGGTATCACGATAATTAGTCGTTATAATTGACGCTCAACGCAATTAATTACATAATTTTGAAGCATTCGAGTTTAATGCCATTAGCGTGACATCATGAAGCAGAGGAATTACTGAGGATTACTGACAGAAAACGATGGGAACCAATGGGAAATGCCGCTGACTCCTCGCACTCTGTGAGCCATGCCCAGTCCTGAGGCGTGGGTCGGTCCCCTGCTGCCTGTCCTTATCCAACCTGAGGGGCCTGGCTGGGCAGAGTATGCAGGAGCCTAGCTCTCCCAGTGTAGGCACCCCGTACCCCAACCCCAAGGAGACTGGCCTGTGGAGGCTCAGGGCCCGTGGAGACAGAGGACGAGCCCCAGGGCTGTTCCCAGCCTGCTTCACAGGCCCCAGAGGAGCCCTGTTTAAATGCCCCTGGTCTGCTCTCGTTCTACGAGGCCCCAGCCTCCAGAATGCCAGGGCCACCCCACGCACCCCTGTGCAAGGCCGCCAGCCTGCTGTCTCCGTCCCTGCCCACCTCCGGCAAGACTGCTGAAAGGATAACACGGGATGGACTTGGTTCGTACTGGAGCCAGTATTTCTCAGGGCTGTGTCAGAGGCAGCCATGGCGGTGACGCAGGCCCTGCTCTCCCACCATGGGGCTCACTCCTTCACTGCTCTTGGTTTTGGTCTCCCGTGTTGTCCCCAGGAGAGGCAGGGCGCCCGCGCGGTAGGGAGCAGACAGAGGTCTTTCCAGACCAACCCAGCCAGTCTCAGGCTGGTACCTGGCTCTGGCCCACTGCTGCCCAAGGGTGGCAATGGGGCCCAGGCCAGCAGGATAAGGGACTCTGACACTGGACAACAACCAACGTGCCTCCACAAACAAAGCAGCAGGGTCGCCAAACCCATTCCATTCTCTCCCAGACCAGGCAGGTTTTGGTGTCACTTCCCCTCAACGTCACACATTCTGCCTTAACAAACCCCACAACTATGGAAGCAAGAAGCCCGCCAACAAGAAATCACCTGAATGTGCAGTCACCTGGACACAGTGTCCTGTGAGAATTCTCGGGGGGGTGAGGGGATACATTAAGATGTTGGGGACATCGCCAAGTAGGGTTCAGACAGGACAGAGCCACCCCTGAAGTCCCTCCCTCACGCTGCCCTCGGTGCCACTTGCCTGCCCAGGCCTGTCCCGTGGTGCAGGTCGGTGGGGACCAGGGCTCTGGAGATGGAGGGGAGGGCGCAGAGGAGGGTCTGCCGGGACAGCCAGGGTGAAGACACAAGGCAGGCAGGCAGGCAGGCCTGCCCACGAGGCCCACAGTGCCACAATGGTTCTCTCCTGCCCGACCCAGTTTCTGCAGTTCTTCCAACAGATCTGCTTGCATACAGACAGGAGTGGGGGCCTGGGCGAGGCGGTGAGCTTTCCCTTCAGCCTGGCCATCGCTGCATCCCAGCACCCAAGGAGGCTGGCTGGGGGACGTGGTCCCAGGCTGGATGGCAGAGGCGGGATCCTCTCCCTTTGGGGTGAGGCTAAAGTCTCAGCCCAGCAGAGAAGCCAGAGCCCACCACGAGGCACTTGGGACATCCACCACCCAGGCCCTGGACCCAGCTACACAGAGCCCCACTCACCTCAAGAACCCCGAATACAGATGCCCGCTGAGCCCACTGGGGCCTCTCTTCAGCAGGAGCTATGGCCTCTCCTGAGGCTGTGTGGGTACACAGAGTAAACCAGGAGCCCAGGCCAAGCCTAGCAATGTCCCGCAGTCAGCAGCTACAATGCAGCCCCTGCTTCCAGTGTTCCTTCAAGTTAACAACTACACTGGATGTACGTGTGTGTGTACATGTGCGTGCGTATGCAGCTATGTTATGCACGTGTGGATGTGTATACAGTGTGCATGTAGATGTATGTGTGTAGATGTGTACGTGTGTATGCACATGTGTACTCGTGTGTGTGCTAGATCTTTACCTACCCACCTCCAACAAATGCAAATTTCTCAAGTACCAATCAAAACCCAGACAGAAGCCTCCCGGGCTTCAAGCACAGGGCAGCACGGCTGAGTACAAACCCTCCCATCCCCAGCGCCAGCCTCTGCCCTGGGGCCCAGGCAGGGATTCCCGGCCGCCCCCACACCCTCAGACCCCCAAAGGTGCACAGCCTGGGGGGTGCTCCCTCCTCCCCCAGCCCTCCAGCAGCAGGACCCCTCCTGAAGCTGGCTTCCGGGTCCCTGCCCCCTCCAGGGCCTTCACTTCCCCAAATCATGCAAACACTGTGCAGCAGCCAGACAGTGACGTCACCCCCCAAAATACCCCAGGTGCTTTCTTGGACTAAAAGAGGCAGCAAACACCGGCAGACTCGAGGCTGCGGGCCAGGCCCACGGCAGGGGTCACGGGAGGCAACCATGGGACACCGCCTCCAACAGGGCAGACTGCAACACCTAGCCCGCCGAGCAGGCCACGGCCTCCTCTCTGCAGGGCATTCGAATGCCCAGACTAGAAACCTCCTCCATCAGCTGTGAGCGGACTCAGAAAACAAGCCTCCGAACTGCTCTGTGCAATTCTGTGTTTATGTGGGTTTTCATTTATGCCACAAACGCAGCACCCGCAGAGAAGGGATCTAGTAGGTGGGAATAAAGCAGGACACGCATGTGGGCAGTCTCCCTTCCCGGGCACACGTGGAGAACCCACACGGGGCTGGCTATGGAGCTCCATGAGGCGCTTCCCTGCATGCGCAAGGCCCGGATCCACACCCAGCACCAGCAAAATAAAAATGAAATACATCAGTTTCCACCCGAGTCTACATCACAACAGAAGCCCCACCCCACACCAGGGGAGACAGAGGACGCACGCCTCTGGCTGCTGTGTGCAAGCAGAAGCTGGAGGAAGACCCCCAGGGCCTGGAGGGGCCTAGAAGACCCCCAGCCACCTTACAGGACTTCTGCAGAGCTCAGCTCCCTGCCCCACGGCCCCTGTTCTCCCGTGGCCTCCTCTCAGCCTCCTCCAGGCAGAAAGCACTAGGCGAAGAAAGGAACAGAGAAAACCAGGCACGGAGGAATCATACCAAGACGAGCTCAATCCTGGGGCTGGGTGGTTCCTGCTGGGTCCATCAGCATCTGTTCCAGCCTGAGGAATGAGGGTGCTACTGGACGACAGACACACACGGGTGTCAGCATGGGAAAAAGATGCCGGGGAGATGGGCGAAGGACGACAACTGAAACATACAGAGCCATCGTGTGCACTACGGAAGGCTTGGGTTGCACAAGTAAAACCGCCACCAAGAAAAAGCCCTCCTTTTAAGATGACTGCATAACGACATACCAGCTCAGAGTCGTGTAAAACCACCTGAACTTCAACCACAGCTGGCAGGACCCTTCTTTCCCAGTCCCTCATCAGGGCTGACATGCTGGGGTGCCAGGCCTAAGGGCCAGCCCTACGTCTGCATGGCACAGCTCACCACCGCGCCTGGCCACTCCACAGGCCCTCCACCCTCCCAGGCCACCTGCAAGAGTGCCCTGGCTTCTAGTAAAGCCCCTGGGTGACACACATGCCTGCCACGCAGAGACAGGACGCTTAGCATGAAGCTGTGTCCTCGTGGCGGGCCCATGTGACAGAAGGGAACCCTAAGCTAGACACAGTGCCACTGCTCTGCAGAGCAACTCCAGGCTCCTGCTGGCAGGGCTCTGTCCTCAGGAGTTTACAGGCAAGATAAACTTGACTTCCAGTGATACACCTCACCCAAAGTCCCACACTGGCACTAGGCAGGGGAAACGGACCCCTCCAAGCACATCTGTCCACCATGCTGCCACAGACAGCACAGAAAGGCCCCAGAAGATAAAGGAGGTGTTTCACCATTCTCTGCCACACCTTTCAGAATGATTCAAAAGCAGAGATAGGGACAGCAGGTCTTCCTACTTCCACAGGGAATCCTGAGTTTCTTCCAAGCCTCTGAAGGGGGGGGGGTGGATTTTAATATACACTCCCCTCCAGTGAAGGCTGTAACTTTCACTGACACCATATCTTTCTTCCAAGAAACTAAAAAAAAAAAAGTCATTCCATAAATACCTATTCTAAAAAAAAAAAAGAAAAAAAAAGCTAGAATTGTTATCGTCACACCCCAGGAAGGGACAGGCTTGGCGAGCGGGGGTGCCAGGTGGAGGTGACAGCAGGAGCTGGTATGATGCCTCGGTGCCCTGGGGCACTTACATTCAGTGCTTACTAACTTTTATCAGATCATTTTGACCTAATTATTTTTTTTTTCTTTCCACAGTGCCAGTCCTGGGGCTTGAACTCAGGGCCTTGGCGCCATCCCTGAGCTTCTGTGCTCAAAGCTAGCACACTACCACTTGAGCCACACCTCCACTTTTGGCTTATTTGGAGGACTTTCCTGCCCAGGCTGGCTTTGAACTGACGTAGTCACATCTCAATATCCTGAGGATTACAGAATCACAGGCGTGAGACAATTCTAAATAATAATTTTTTAAAGATGGGGTTAAAAAAAACATCAAAGAACTTCACAGGTCAAACTCACAATTGAATAAAGGTATCAATAACAAGTTCTCATACTTTTTGGCCTTAAGATGATAAAACTATGCCAGAAAATAAAAATAAAAGCTACTTTTTCTCTTAAGAAAGATTATATCTAAAAATAAAAACTATCTTGCTATCTTGCTTGTAGGGGGCAAAGAAAAGCAACTTTTGAGTTGCATTTGATTTGATCTTCCATATATATATATATATATATATATATATATATATATATATATATATGCTCGCTGGACAGGATCTGAGCTTTTCTAGCAAAGAAAAAGGAAAGAAAAAATGGTCAACACTCAAATAAATCTTTAATGACAGAAAGAACAGCAGCATACTTCTCTCCCGATTTCGCAATCTTTGCTTCAGAAAGAACCAATTTGTCCACTTGTTTTTTTCCCTTATCCAAACTCAGAACACCCCGCAACCGCAGATAAGTTTTAAAGAAAAAAATGTTAGGCTGAAAGCTGTCTGTAGGAGGGGGCCCCGCCCCGCCTGCACCCTCAAGGAACAGAGCAGGAGGAGTTCAGAGTCCAAGCTGGCCGTCAGGGCCTGTGGGAGGCAGGCCCATGGGAGGCTCAGAGGTGCGGCTCAGCACACACCTTCAGGGAAGGAGCAGGGGCTGGGGTGAAAGCCCCTGCAGTGAGGACGGGCCTGGGGAAGCAGGCTTGGCTACAAGGAACTCCCCCAATCCTTTCTGGGGAATCCCGCAACCCTGTGGCCACAGACCTGGCCAGGTTTCCTGTTAAAAAAAATAATGATAATAATAATAATAATAAGAAGAAGAAGAAGAAGAAGAAGAAGAGGAGGAGGAGGAGGAGGAGGAGGAGGAGGAGGAGGAGGAGGAGGAAGAAAAAGAAGAAGAAGGAGAAGAAGGAGAAGAAGAAAAAACCCTAGGCAGGCAGAGGGCCTCCCACACTAGAGAAGACTTCACCCCAACAAAGCCAGTGGCCACTTCTCTTCTGGGTGCTAACATCATGCTACTGGAATTTCATTACAGCAACAGCGGGAGAAGTATTTTTATCGGAGGGCTGTTTGCTTTTTAAAGGAAGGGTTCTTGGTGAGGATAGCAATGAATTCCGTCGGATGTCTTTCCCAAACGTGACAGTCCTGCCTGTGTCCTGCTCAGTGGCCACGGGGAGGCCAGCGGCTAGCCCAGGTGATTCCACACTGCTTCCGGTGTGGCACTGGGAGTCCTCTGTGGTAAACCTGCTCTCCTACCCCACCTTGGGCAGAGGGACAGCGGACGGAGGACGGCCTCGAAGCTCTCCTGGCTCCCCACTGCCTCAGCCCCACCTCACACACAGGACAGAACTTGCTAGGCCACGGGCAGCGCTGCCACCATTCTTCAGCCACAGGTCTTGAAAAGAACAGGAAAGCGTGCCTGGGACAGCCCCAGAACCAAGTAAGTATGCTTTGGTGGGGACAAGAGCTTCCGAAATGTGCAACTTTTAGGGAAAGTTAACTCCTTTCCAGAACCCTAAACCCTCACCAGGGTATAATAAAATGTCCCCACACTCTCTGAGCAATAAATGCTTATTAAATCAGAAGTTACAAACCAAGTCACAACTTCTCTGCTATAAAAGTCATACAATAACACCAATAATACACTGCCAGCCTAATTATGCTGGCATAGCTCCTTTTCAATCCATTCTCCGCACACACACAAATTCCCACCACAGCTGGGCACTGACTGGCACCCACTTTCTCAAAGGGCCCAGTGGGTCAGGGAGGGCACAATCAGGGGGCAGCAGGAGGCCAGGGCATCGACCAGAAGAGGGTGGCCACAAGCTGCAAGTGTCCCTGAGCTGCGTCCGCCAGGCAGGCTCAGCTACGAGATTCCAAGAATTCCACCTGTTTCCAATTAGATACCAGAATTGCTTGAGTGTTTAAAGTACTTTCACTTGCTACTTATACATAGCAATTCTTCCGGGGTTTTTGACCATTTTAAATATGTTAAAATGAGATTAAGGGTCTGGTTTTAAACAATCAGAGGCAGGGAAATTTCAGTTGAAACCCAAACTATCTTTCTCCAGCGATAACGCAGCTTCAGACAAAATAAAAGCCAACAGAGACGACGTTTCTGCCTTTGACAATTACTTATAACAGTCAGACTTTTTGGTGAGGAAAGCAGTTACATATTAAATCATTCAAAATCAGCTTTAAATGATCCTGACAGAAACATCAGAATCACTCTTGCAGCAACTTTACACACTGCAGCTCTCTCAGGCCAGCAGATAAGATGCCTGAGTTCTGAAGTAGGTGGAATTTACGTGATTCCAAAATCGAAGGGGAGCCTCGCTCACGAAATGGATTTCTCCTAAAAAGTTTACAAGCCTTCCCTAACAATCTCGCCTCCATTTCACTATGGAGCCTAAACAAATAGGGATTTTTTTTTTCTACCTGAAGCCTTTTTTTTTTTTTTTTAATTTTCTTTATGGCTTGGGAAACAGTTCCAATCATCATGGGGGAGGGGGGAGGAGAAGTGGGGAGAGAGGAAGAGGAGGAGAGAGCGTGCTAGTGTCTATTCAGCATACACACACATACAAACTTAAACACACACATGTACGTACACACACGCACACGCATACGCATACACACACACCCCCTTGGCAGCTTTCTCTTCAATGAATAGCAACAGACACTTGCAGACAGCTGTCTTAAGGGCGCTGGGCCCTGTGGAGTCAGCAGACAGCAGGTGAGCGGGTGTTGGAAGAGATGACGGAGGCCCTGTGTCCTTTCCAACTTTTCCTGTGTTAGCCAACTAGCAACATGAAAGACAGTCCTGAAATTGGAGATGCAGGCGAAAGGGCCTCGGTGCCCCCAACCGCAGCAGGGGCAGCCAGACTAACTTTGTCCCTGCTCTGACTTACATCTTAAAAAAAGATTTAAAAAAAAGGTCTGACCCAGGCAGAAACTTTAATCAACTGATAATGACCCTCTCCACTCCCAAGCTCCAAGACACTCACAGTACAAGAACCCAGAAACGGAAAAACAGGAACAGCAGCCATTTGGTTATTCAACTAGATGCAATATCTTAATTCAGATAATGCACTTAACACAAGGAGTCGACTTGAGAGACAGTAACAAACACATTTCCATAACCGGAGAAAAAGAAAAAAAGCAAGCAGAAAACCTGACTTCTGGTAAAAACTGAATCGTTTTCTGCACTTTTAAAATGAGTACAAGGTTTCAAGTGGGCTTTTGCAGTAAGATTTAAAGGGGAAAGGGAGACACCAAGACAGGAAAGTTCAGGCCGGGAAGGAAGGAAGAAGGGCCCAAACGTTCAGAGCTCCCAACACAGAGCAGAGAGAGCTGCAGGAGTTTCTTTTAGAAAGTCTCTTCTCAAACGTGTATTTAACAGATAAATTTATACAGTGGTGGGGCTTTTTTATTTTTAAAAAAATGTCTGGTTTTTACAAGTCTGGGATAAGGTAAAAACTTGTGGAACTAGTCCTAGCAACACCAAAGCACAGAAACTTGCACACCGCGAGCCTCAGGGACTAAAAAGGAAACGAGATAGAAGGAAAGAGCTCAGTCTTCACCCCGCCCCTCCCTTCCTGGGCACACTGGAGCCCTGGAGGATTCCAGACCCAGAAGCACTCAGGGAGGCTGCGGAGGGAATAACCTGCTTGACCCCCACCCAGCCCGGTGCCCATCAGAGCAGGGCTCAGCCTCAGGTGGCAGCGCCAGACCCACAACACACTGGGAGGCAACCGGATCTGACAGGAAGGGGCTCTGGAGAGATGAGCCTATGAGATTCTTGTTCCAACTGTAGTCTAACTGCCCCTTGGCTGGCAGGCCAGGCCCTGGGAACAGAAAGGCCACTCCACTAGATACAACTCGGAGGCCTTTCCAGGCTGGAGGGGAGGGGAAACTCACTGGTCTTGGCCTTGAACTTGAACTTTCCTATGCTATGCTTGACTGATGTTTTTTGAACACTGAAATTCACCGGCTGCACTGGGTCAGTCGTGTAAAGAGAAGGCCGCACAGAGAGCAAGGGCTTCGCGTTTTTAAGATCAATACAAAGTTCACTCTCATAAACTGCAAGGGAAACTTTCCTTGGCCACAAGGTTAAATGTCCCCCAGATTCCCTAATCAATGAGGGGGGCCGAGCTATTTGTGCCACCCGAGCGAAGACGTAACCGTGCTCTAGCAACCCAATCTACTTTCTGGCAGGTCTGCCAGGAGACTTAAAAAAGAAACTTCACTGATATGAAGTTAGGAGGGCCAGGGCGGTGGAGGGGGGCGAGGGGGTGGAGGTCTGCCTCTTAAAACTCCACAACGGGTTTTACAGTAAGCACAGGAATTAAGTGATGGCAAAAGGGAGCTATTTTTACTAAAACAGGGTAGACCAATTCATTAAACACACACACACACACACACACACACACAACAACAACACTCGGCCGTGTACATCACGCTCAGGAATCTAATTTACGCAATGGACACTTTGGAGTAATCTACTTTCGTCAATAAATACTCAACTCCTTTCAAATTTTTATCTTATCTCAAGGAACCTATTTTGCTGTCTCCTTCCTAGTTCTTCAGGTGGGCGAAGTTGTCAGCCTGCACACGTGTGTGTGTGCATGTGTGTGTGCACGTGTGTGCATGTGTGTGCACGTGTGTATGTGTGTGTGCACGTGTGTGCACGTGTGTGCACGTGTGCGTGTGTGTGTGCATGTGTGTGCGTTGTGCGCGCGTGCATGTGTGTGTGCATGTGTGTGTGCATGTGTGTGTGTGTGTGCATGTGTGTGTGTGTGCAGGCGCGCGCGCCCGTGGGCCCGGGCCCGGCGGGGATGGAGTCGCCAGCCCCAGGTCGCGGAGGGTCCGGCCACGGACCCCCGAGTGTGCCGAGTCCCGCCGGGCTGCTTCCCGGCTCCCCGCCCCTCGGGCTGCCCCGCCACCCCGGGGCCCCACGCCGCTCACCTTCAGCTGGGCTCCGGCCGCGCACAGCATCCACCCGGCGGGGTCCCCGGGCCGCCCGGCCGCCGCGATCGCCGCCGGGCCGGCGGGCGCGGGGCGGAACCCGAGGGCGCGCAGCTCCTCCGGGAAGGGGGCGGCCGGCGGGAACGCAGCCCGGGGACGCGCCGGGGCCCCGGGCACCACACCGGGACCCCGGCCCGGCTCACCACCACCCGCCGCCAGGGCTCCCCGGCCCCACAGAGCGTCTCGGAGCGAACCTGCCGCGCGCTCCATGGCAGCGGCGGCCCCGCACAGGACGCCGAGCCCCGCAGCGGAACGGTGGGGGGGTCCCCGGGCGCTCGGCGAGGCTCGTCGGGCCCCGCCGCCCCACAGGACGCGTCCCCCGGCCGTTCGGCGGGGCGCGCGGCGCGGGGAAAGTTGGACCCTCCGCCCCCCCCCGCACTCGCGCCCGCGCCCCGACGGTCTGGCCGCCGCGCTCGCCCGGCCCCGCGCGCCCGGCGTCCCCGCCGCTAACCGCCAAGTTTCCCCGAAGAGACCCCCGCGGGGTCCCCGGGACGCCGAAGGCCCGACCCGCGCCGGTTCGCTGCACACAAAAGAGCGGGGCGCCCGCGGGGGCCGCGGGGACGGCCGCCTCCCCCCCTCCTCCGGTGACACCGGGCGGCCGCACGCCGGGGTCCGCGCGGGGTCCCGCCGGGCGCCGAGCCGAGCGCCCCCGCCGCCAGCCGGGAGCCGGAGCCCCGGGCCCCGCCGCAGGGGACGCGGAGCGCGGCCGCCCCGCCGGCCGCCTGGCCGGAGCCGGGCCGCGCCGCCGCCGGTGGCCGCCCGCCGGTGGCCGCTCTGACCCTCCCGCCCGCCGGCGGCACCACAGCGCCACCAGCCCCGGCTCCGCCGCGCCGCCGGCTCCTCCCGCGAAGCACGGCGCTTCACCCCCGCCGCAACTCCCCACAAACTTTCCCGGGGAATACAGCGGGCCGGGGGGCGCGGGCGCGCGGGAGGAGCCGCCGCCGCCGCCGGGGCCGCAGCCCCCGCCCCGCGTCCGCCGCCACCCCGCGCCCCCCGCCCGCCGCGCGCGCTCCGGGGCCGCCGCGCTCCCCCCCCCCCCCCCGGCGAGCCCCGGTCCCGCGGGCGGCAGCGGCGGCGGCGGCGCAGGGCCGGGGGGGTGGGGGGGGCGCCCGGGGTGGCGGCGGACACCGGGGGGCAGCGGCGGCGGCGGCGGCCCCGGCGCCATCTTGGGCTGATCGATGAATTGAACAAAGAGGATCAATTTCCGATCAAGCGGGTTATCAATGGGGGGAGCGGGGAGCGCGAGGGACCCATCCCCGACCCGGCCCCGCGGCGCCCGGCACCCCCTCCTCCCCGCCGCCGCGGCCCCCCGGCGGCCCGGCGGCCCGGAGCCCCCGGGAGAGGCCGCGGCCGCCCGCAGCCCCCGGCCCCGGGCGCGAGGCGGGCGCGGAGAAGCCTGACCTGCAGCTGCTGTAAATCAAAGCGCTTCCAATATTGAAACATCGATCCCACATTGGCCGCCATCTTGAGACATATTGAGACGGAGTGAGCGGCTGATAGCGAGGGGGCTGGAGTTCAGAGCCGCCAGGCGGCGGCGGCGGGCGGCGCCAAAACCCGGCCTGGAGCCGGCGGCCGCCGCAGCCACGGCGGACGCGGACTCCGCCTCCTCCGTCTCCCGGCGCCGCCGCCGCCACTGCCGCCGCCGCCGCCGCCGCCGCCGCCGCGAGCCCCGGCCGCCCGCCCGGATCGCCGGGGTCACTGCCGGAGGCGCGGCCGCCCCCCCCCCCCCGCCGGCCCCGCGCGCCTCCCCTCGGACGCGGCCCCGGACGCGCGACCCCGGCCCGCCCCGGCCCGGCCGGCTCGGGCCCGGCCCCGAGGGGGCGCTGCGGGGCTGGCGGAGGCCGCGGGCTCGGGCCGCTCACCTGAGCGCGGGCGGGGGTTCGGGGGGGGGGCGCGATCGCCGGCGCCCGAAGGCCGCGGGCCGCGTCCCGGGAGCGGGGCGCGCGGAGGAGCCGCGACCACCTGCTCCGACCCCGACCCCGCGGCCTCCGCGCGCGTGCGGGGCGCGCGAGGACGCGGACGGCGGCGCGGCCCCGCCCCGGGGACCCGGGATAACGGCGGGGCTGGGAGCGGGGCTTCGCGCGCGCCGGCCCGCTCGGGACAGTGGCGTGTCTCCCCCCCCCCCTCCTCACCCCGGACTTCCACGACGAACTTCCCGGGCTCCAGAAGGACCCGGGCCAGGGCAATCAAAGCAGGGCGCCGTCCCGGGTTCACAGAGTTCAAGTTCAACGCCCCCCCCTTCCCAGCGAGTCACCGATCTCGCCGCTTCCCGGCCCCGCGCGCGGCTCCCGGCCGTCGTCGGCCCTCGATGGCCACGCGCCTCGGGGGAGGTAGAAGGAGTTCACACGAATGCCCACCCCTCCTGGAGACGCCGCGGCCAACGAGATCCGCGTGGAGCCCGGAGTGCGTGGGGGAAGAAGACGGACGGGTCGGCGGAGTCCCGGGCTGCGCGCGGGGCCCGGGGCGCAGCCGTTGACCCGCGCGCCCCCCGCGCGCCCCGCGTCCCCCGGGGCCTGGACGGCCCACGCGGGCCGCGCCGCCTGCGGAAGGGCCGAGCCGGGGAGCCGGGGAGGCGGGGCCCGCCGCGCCCGGGCGCAGCCTGCGCTCCCGGGGCCCGTGCGCCCGCCCGGCGCTGGCCGCGGCGCCCATGCCCGGTAGAGGGCAGCGGCGCCCAGGCGCTTGGAGCCTGGGGTCCCCGGGTCCCCGCGCACCGCCGGCCCGCGGGTCGCCCGGCCCCGCCCCAGGCCCGCGATCCCGGCGGGGAGCGAGGCTGCCCTGCGGGCGGCCTTCCCGCCGGGGTGGAGGGCGCGGCGGCCGCCGTCTCCCCGGGCCCCAGCCCGGCCGGCCGCCCTCCCCTCTGTGCGCGGTGGCAGGCGGGAGCCGGACCTCGGAATTAACCCTCCAGAAAACGTACAGGGGCTTTAAAAAAAAATTTTTTTTTAATTTCTCCCGTGGGGAAAGATCAGGGAAATGGTTTGGATTTAGTACAGATGTTCTCAATCTAATTATCCTGTCCATCCCCCTGGGTTTGAACCAAAAAAAAAAAAAAAATGAAATATATCTGACCGGTGTAATGCTCCAGAAATACATCTGGTTAGAATTCAGGGCTCTGAACCCACCGCAGTCTTCTCCAGACCAAACTGGTGAGGAGTCGGTATTCTGGTTGCATTTGTATTAGGTACTTGTTAACCTAACTTAGTAGGGCGGGTAGGGTGGGGGTGCGAGGCAGGACAGTGGTGGATGGTCCAGAGGTTACACTCTGTTTAATGAAAACATACTTTTTTTTTTTTTTTTACTTTTTCTTCCAGAGTTTTGAGTTCTACAAGCCAAACTGATCTCTTGGTTTGGAGAGGGGGGGCAGGTATAGGAAGTTTGCCAGCAACACAAAACATTAGCATTTTCCAGGAAAGCCATTCCAGCTTGATCACTTATAAAAAAATTTTTTTTAAAAACTTGGTTAAATGACAATATGAGCGCGCGCGCACACACACACACACACACACACACACACACGGGGGAAAAAAGAAGTGTTCAGCCTAGCTAGGAAATCGATGCAAAAATCTACCTGTTTCTAAAAACTATTTTTTTTCAGATTAACTTTTCAGCCACCAGGGACGGCAGAGGCTAAGGAAGACCCACCAACATTTGAAAACAGTGAACCTCCTAAAATATTTGGGAAATGAGAAGGTTCTTTAGTGCATAGATATCCATCGACACCCACAAAGATAATAACTGTAATGGCTCTGACTGGCCCAGAACACAGTGTGAGAAAGGGGAGGACTGTCAAAATAACTGGCCCGACTCACTGGCCCAGGACCAAAAAGCACCTTGACATGTAATTGATAGCACTTAGGAAGAAGCGCAAGACAAACAATCCAGAGGTGTTCCGTCACCTTTTTAATGTCCAGACTCTCCCTTTAGGGGAAGAGAGAGCCTGGGTTCCCAGAGGCGTGACTCACCAGCCAGCTCAGGCTTTCAACATTAAGCCCCCAGTTATCAGATGGAAACATTAACCAAAATGATGTTTGTTCCAGGAGCCTTTTACAACCCTGCACCATATAAGGCAACTAAATCACTCCTGTGTGCACCCAGAATTCCTCAGTTTCTCTTGTGATCTATTTCATTTTGCCTCAAAAAAAAAAATTAGTGTATGGGGGGGTCAATTAGGGATCAGCTAAGTTATATGTGGAAAATTGTAACCTATCTTTTAGAATTTACCTCAATTGAGTCCTTGTTCTACTATTCTTCACTTGGTTCCTGGAAGGAATTAGCCCTTCACAAATTATTCCAAACTGGGAACTGTCTTACACAGTAGGCCAGGGGTTTTGTGGTTTGGTTTGGTTTTGTGCTGGAACTGGGGCTTGAACTCATGGTCTGAGTAGATTGCCCCTTAGTTTCTGTACTCAAGACTGGTATTCTACCATTTGAGACATGGGGCCACTTCCTGATTTTTGCTAGCTAATTGGAGATAAGAGTCTCATGGACTTTTCTCCCTGATCTGTCAGTGGTTCTTTGAACTTTGATCTCAGATCTCAGCCTCCTGAGTAACTAGAATAAGAGGCGTGAGCCATTGTCACCTGGTTTGTAAGTCAGCTTTTTTTTTTAAGGCATATTCTTAGTCCCTGATCAAGAAAAGGTCTTTATATTGTATCTATACTTGATGGATCCATTAAAAAAAAAAATCTTACATTCTACCTACAAACATTGTCCCAAGGAAGAGAATCCCTAACTAGGGGATCATTTAGTTTTACCATAGCATGTGTTTTTTTTTTTTTAGTTTTATCTATGTTTTAAGTAGTTGTACAAAGGGGTTTCAATCCCACAAATCATAAGAACAATGCATCTTGATCTATGCCACCCCTTCCATTGCCAAACTATATTGTTTTGCCAAGTTATATTTTAAAAAGTGAATACATACCAATGTTTTATAGAGGGGGGGAATAAAACAAACTGTTTATCTTAAAACTTTAATTCATTTTCTTAATATGTTTGCATCCAAATTAAAATTGGTTTTAAATAGCTTTCAGTAAGAAACCTTCCAAGAATCAGACTCAATAGACTGCAAAAAGCTACATCATGACCAGGAGTTTGGCCTAGTGGTAGAGTGCTTGCTTGCCTAGCATGCACGAAGCCCAGGGTTCAATGTCTCAGTACCACATACACAGAAAAAACAGGAAGTGGTGCTGTGGCACAAGGGGTAGGGCCCTAGCCTTGAGAAAGCCCCAGAACAGTGCTCAGGCCCTGAGTTCAAGCCCAAGGACTGGCCAAAAAAAAAAAACTACATCATAATTTATTGACATACGGTCATAAAGATGTAGTTATTTGGGGTAGAAATGAGTCACATTGTGTGTGTGAATGTATTGATCCTGGGATTTGAACTTGATTGGGCATGGCCCCTTAACTTTTTTGCCCAAGGTTGACGTGCTACCATTTGAGCTACAGCTCCATTTCTGGCTTTTGGGGTGATTCATTAAAAACAAGGATTTCTTCCCTGGGTTAGCTTTGAACCTTGATCCTGTCACTCAGCCGCCTGAGTAGCTAGGTTTACAGGAAGCACCGACGCCTGGCTGAATCACATTCTTAATGCCTCAATTTCACAAATAGGTAAAGTTACAAAATCTCATCAAGATATTCATCAGAGGAGACTGCATTTGTAAATGACTGAAATTTAGAAAGGTCTCAGCCAAGATAGAAGTTTTGAGACCCTTTTCATTTGAAAAGATCTTCGCCTGGCATGAAAAGATGATAAATAACAGGGAAAATTGCTCTTTGGGAGGGGAAACTACTTTCCACAACAATTCGGCCCAAACCTTCTGGAATATAAAAGAAGTCAGGTTGAGTCCAGATTCTCCTCCTCCTCCTCCTCCTCCTCCTCCTCCTCCTCCTCCACTTCTTCTCCCTCCTTCTCCTCCTCCTCTTCCTCCTCCTCTTCTTTTTTTTTTTTTCTTCTTTTTTTTGGACCTCAAGTAAACTAAACGACTTTTAATTGTTTTGTTTTTTTTAAATAATACTTTATGTTAATTATTTCTAAGTACACTATTCAGTGTGCTATGTAAATATCCACTAAATAAAAGCACCTATTTCGCCACATGTAATTACACGCGTTAGTGCCTAATTCATCTCTATACGCCAAATGTGTGTGTTAAGTTATATAATTGTATCAAGAACCTGCCAAACTTGTAAGAACCAACTATAATGATTTCTAAATACTAGACTCTGCCATTCCCAAGCTGGCCCACCTATCTCGCAAGAGAGCTTGTCTTTGCCTGAGACCCTTTATGGAAATCTTCAAAGACAGTTTCTGGCCTACATTGAAGTCTGCCTCCCACCTTTGGGAAGGATCAATTAATGGCTTGGCCTGGGGAGCTTTTCACACCTCTAAAGATGACGTGCTGCTCCCCTCTCTGCCCACCTCACACAAGAAAACTTACGATGTGGGTTTTACACAGGCCAGTCTGTGGCTCATGCTTTGAATGTAGGTCTAGTTTCATAGCGGCTGGGGCGTAACTCCATGGTAGCACATTTGCTTAGCACTGCCTGCAATGCAAGAAAAGGAAGGAGGAAGGGAGGGAGGGAGGGAGGGAAAGAGAGAGATTGCTACATAGATTCAAGTTGTCCTAGAATTGGGACATGCATGTCATGAGGAACAGGAGACTTGGCGTTTGAATAAAGAAATCGTCTCCAGAGGTTATTAGAAAACCCCCCTCGGCCCGACACTGGTGTCTCGACACCTATCACCCTAGAAGACTGTGTTGTTGTTGTCAGTCAGGGGGCTTGAACTCTGGGCCTAAGCACTGTCTCAGCTCTTCAGCTCAAGGCTAGTGCTCTACCACTTGGAACTACAGCACCAAATCCGGTTTGCTGGTGATTAACTGGAGATAAGAGCCTCACAAACGTTTAATGCCTGGCCTGGCTTTGAACCGCGATCCTCAGATCTCATCTACCTGAGTATCTGGGATTACAGGCATGGCCCACCAGTGCCTGGCCCCCATGAGACTTTTAATTTTCAATTAACCACCAAAAAGCCCGAAATTTAGTTATGGCTCAAGTGGTAGAGCTAGCTTTGAGCAAAAGAAGCTCAGATACCATGCCCAGGCTCTGAATTCAAGCTCCAGGACCAGCACCATACATACATATATACATACATGCATGCATACATACATACATACATACATACATACAATTTCTGCTGAGATCATTACTGAATTACTAGAAATTAGTAGCATGAAAAAATCAATGTCTTAGCCGGGTGTATTGACTCACGCCTGTAATCTTAGCTACTCTGGAGGCTGAGATCTGAGGATCAGAGTTCAAAGCCAGCCCAGGCACAAAAAGACCTGAGACTCTTATCTCCAATGAATTTCTAGAAAACGGAAAGTGAGGCTTGGCTCAAGGGTAGGGCAGTAGCCTTTAGCTGAAGAGCTCAGAGACAATGCCCAGGCCCAGGGATAGAGCAGGAACCTTCAGCTGAAGAGCTCAGGGACAGTGGCTAGGCCAAGTTTAAGCCCCATGACACACACACACACACACACACACACAAATATATATATATATCTTGAAAGATGTAAAGTACTATATGAATATCATTATCAGTCAGTTGTTGTTTGTTTTGCTGGTATTGAGACTTGAACTCAGGGCCTGGCCCGCTAACTCAAGGTTGGCGCTCTACTACTGAAACCACAGCTCCACTTCTGGCTTTTCTGGTGGTTCAATGGACATAAAATACTTATAGACTTCCTTGCCTGACCTGGCTTCCGACTGCAATCCTCAAGTCTCTGCTTCTGAATAGCTGCCATTACAAGCGTGAGCCACTGTACCCAGCTCATTACTATCTTAATGTAAAATTCAACGTCTATGCAAAGACCTTATGTTAGCTCCTTTTCTTTCTCTTTCTTTCTTCCTGAGACATGCGCCCTGACACCTGGGCATGGACAGAAGGTCATTTTATTTGGTCTTTTCACTCCATAATACAAACTGTATCCCTTTTCTGACACATCTCTGCAGTTACACTGTGGGAGTAGAGTAGAGATTTATCTGTGTGAGATGTAATTAGATTTTCTTTGTCATACACATTGTCGGCTGGGGTTTTTGTTGGGTTTTTTTTTTCTGTTTGTTTGGTTTTTGGTTTGGGTTTTCTTTTTTGCCTTGAATAAGTGAGATTTGTAAAGTTTTGAAAGCTTGCTCCTCTGGTAAACAGAAAGCTGGTATTTCTAACAGTGAATAGAAAACTTTCACACAATATTTGATCTAGTGTCGGCCTGTGTGGCTCTGTATTATAACATCTGAGAGGCTGAAGTAAGCAAGTAGCTTTAACCCAGTCAGAAACTCTCAGGATGGCAAATTTGAGGGGCGTTTAGGGCAGAAGTCCTCTAATTTAACAAATACTCTCTTTGCATGTATGAAGCTCTGGGTTTGACTCCTCTGAACCACATAAACAGAAAAAGCCAGAAGTGGCACTGTGGCTCAAGTGA
The DNA here is from genome assembly GCF_031878675.1 of Megascapheus bottae. Classification (NCBI taxonomy): domain Eukaryota; kingdom Metazoa; phylum Chordata; class Mammalia; order Rodentia; family Geomyidae; genus Megascapheus; species Megascapheus bottae. The sequence continues at coordinate 4,843,111 of NC_143542.1, read as the reverse complement.
TAGAGTCCTAGACTTTTTAATAAAAAAGCCCATTGAGACTGAAGGGCCTTGAATTCAAATCCCAGGAGCAGCTCCAAAAAAATAAAATACTAAAGAAAGCCAACTAAAATGCTAAGAATAGGCATTCTTGGATGGTGAATTTATGAATGACTTTGGTCTTTTATAGTTACATGTTTTCTTCCTGCATGGCCACTACCATTCTAACACAGGAAAACCCACAAATAGTCTCTTTTTTTGTTGGTTGTGGGACTTGAACTCTGGGCCTGGGTGTTGTTTCTGAGCTCTGCCCTACCCCTTGAGCCACAGCACCACGTCTGCCCACAAATATTCTTTAAAATGAGGGCCCCACTTACACAGTCACTTCACTGAGACCCGGAAGCAGAAACCTGAAAGCAGACAGAAGAAAATGTTGTCCTAATTTTGTCACTGAGTCACCGTTGGCCTTGGCCTAGAGTTTCCTGTCTGTAAAATGGGAATAATTAACACTTTCTTGTAAAATACTTCAGAGCTGTTCAACAAGAGAGTTGACAAAGGCACTGAGTGCTGTGTGATTAGGACTAATTGAAGCGAGTATAAAATACAAAGGCGCGAGAGAGAAATTCAAGTCATTGAAGGGCAAGGAGACACCTCACAAATGGTGGCTTGGTGAACCCTGGTTGTTCTGTGGGAAAGGAGTTTGGGGGGGACCAGGTGAGGGGGGTACAGCTAGGGCCCCTGTGAATGAGGCCAGGTCAGACCCACAGAGAGGAGAACCTTCCAAGGCAGCCTGAGAACTCATTGCTTATCTCTGAGGGAGACGCTGGACCGGTGTAAGCGTGAGTCCTCTTACCTGAAGCACAGATGGTGTCTAGAAAGGCGAATGCAAGCCTGAGCCACGGTGTCACTAATCTCTCTACTGAACTCATTCTCTTTGTGTGTGTGTGTGTGTGTGTGTGTTAGTCCTGGGGCTTGAACTCAGGACCTGGATGCTGTCAATTACGGGTTTGTGTTCCCCCCACACACACCTCAAAGCTAGCATTTTACTACTTGAGCCACAGCTCCACGTCCTGCCCTGCAGCTTTCATTGGAGGCAGGAGTCTCCAGGACTCACTCTTCCTCCTCTGCCTTCAAACTCCCATCCTCAGATCTTAGCTTCGCAAGGAGCTGGGATTCTTGGCATGAGCCACTGGTGTTTGACTAAACTGAGATTTTTTTTTTTTTTTGTAATCTTTTATTTGCAACGCTGGGGATAAAACCCAGGGTCTCTGGCACAGGAGGCAAGCGTGGAGCCACCGAGCCACAGCCTATGTTTCCTGGGACTCTGAAATGACCCTTGGGGTCAGGAGATGCTTGCCCATGGGATGCTAACCAGTAAAGGACAAGGAAGGAAAGTTCAAAGCCAGGAGTCAGGAGGCAGAGCCAGGCCTGCTTGGTGGGGGGGTGGGGGAGATGCTTGTTTTGCGCCATCTACCAGGTGTCAGAGGAGGCTCTGGCACCCTACACCCACACAGCTGGGCTAGCAGACTGTGCACACGACCATCAAAGTCAAGCCCCAGCAAAGAAGGCCCTTTGACCTTAAGCAGGTATGTCTGTCTGACCTTCCCCTGCCTTGGTTTCCACGGCAGGCATAAACCACCTCCCTTCCAGAGGGACAGCGGTTTAAAGACCCCGGCTCCCTGGGCACGGCTACTACTCAGCCTTGTTGAGCAGCATTGCACGCACACTTCCCACTTTCCTGCCTCTGTGCAGCAGGCAGCTTCCCTCCCAGCCTCACTGGAGTCTCGGTGCCATTTCGTAATTTTATTTATTTATTTTTATTTTTTTTGCTTTTTTGGGGGTTGGTCCTGGAACTTAAACTCTGGACCAGGGCACTGTCCCTGAGCTCCTTTTTGCTCAAGACTAGCACTCTACCCCTTGAGCCACAGTGCCACTTGCAGCTTTCTCTGAGCACCAGATTCCTGGGCCAGGCTCCCAGAGAGCCACACTGTCCATCTCTTTCTTCATTTTGCAGTGCCAGGATTTGAACTCAACACTTCCTCTCTTCCTAAGCAGGTGCTCTTATCACTTTGAGCCCCTCTGCCAGCCCTGACTAGCCACGCATAAGCTGGTCCTGTCAATCCTCCCATCCAGACCTTTGTCCAAGCAATCAATACACAGACTGATTGACAATTGATTGGTTGGTTGGTTTTGCCAACCCATATTCATTGAGGGCTCATTACGTGCCCATTTTGTAGCCTGAGCTGGGTTCAAGAGTCCGTTCTCTGTCCCTTGACTAGAGACGATGCTGGAATCATCTCATGGGGAGCGAGGATCCCCCTCCCCTCGAACCCCCTCCTCCCCTCCCCCTCCCTCCACACCAAATCACCCCCCACCCTGCACCACAGGTCTCCTCAAGGCTTTACTTCCCCAACACACATTCTTGAAGCCACAGAACACTGTACAACTTCGGCCGTCTTTGCTTTTTGGCAAACCTAACTGCTTATTACCGCAGAAAATTTGTCTTGGATAGGCCAGGCTTGACCCTGGCACGGGCGCAGGCTGGGCTCCCGTTCAGCATCAAAGCCTGCTTATCTGGGGCCTTTCATTTCAGAAATCACAGCAGAGACCACAGCCCCACACAGCGAGAGGCAGCATGTCTTTGCTTTTCCTACAACAGGACGTGACATGGAATGGTCCTCAGATCCCACACACACACGCGTGTGCACACACACACACACACACACACACACCTGTGCACAGGAGCATGGGTTCTGCCCAGCAGGTGGGTGGGCAGGCAGACAAGGTGTCAGGATACACAACAGCTTCGGAAAACTTAAAATCTAACTGGTGGAAACTAAGCGCCAAGTGTTTACACCTGTAATCCTGGTTACTCAGGAGGCTGAGATCTGGAGGGTCCCAGTTTAGAGCCAGCTGAGGCAGCAAATCCCCTGAGGCTCTTATTTTCAGTAACCTACCAAAAAAAAAAAAAAAAAAAACTAACTTAAAAGACTAGGGCCCTGAGTTCAAGCACAGCCCCATCCCATACCCAGTATTGATCAGACTGGGAAGACACACCAGTACCTGTTTGAGATTATTTGACGCGCCCAAGAAAATACAATGGGATGGAAACAAAGACGTGGCTAAGCTGACTGCTCACAGTGCTCAGCCCGAGGCAGTGCCCGGGTGGGTACTTGGGGCTGGGCGCGTGGACGGCCAGCAGGTCTGTGAACCGATGGCAGGCTCATTTCACCTCTGCACCTCGGCCACCCTCCTGCCCGAGTCTAATTCTGACGTGGGAGTGGGGACCCGCCCAGCCCGGAGCCTCTCTTTGGACTCTTTTTGGAGGCTGGGCATCCACCAAAAATACAAAAAACATTTTCAGGGCCTCTCGGCAGAGGGCTGGGAACAGAGCCACGAGGGGCAGCTCTGCGACCCGCCAGCCTCCTGAGGTTGGACAGGCCAGGTGAGGTGTGACACAGAGTCACCCTGCTCCCCTGGGAAAGCCACTCAGGGAGGGGAGATGGTACATGCCCCCTCCAGGAAAACTAAGGCTCCCAGATGTGAGACAGCGTCTCCATCCACACCCCTGAGCCTGAACCTGCCCGGATGTCCAGTTGGGAATCTGCCTCCCGCCCCTTCAGGAGACTGCAGGCCTACCTTGCAGCAACCTGCTTGCCAGCCGTCCTGCGTGGCAGAAGAAGGAGTCTCGTTTCCAGCCATCTCTGTGCGGCGAGGGAGGTTCCAGACCCCCCAGGCCCAGGGCCTCTAGAGTAAAGCTGGACCACTTGGCCTGGGTTTGGACTGAGACATTGATGACCAATGAAAGCCCAAGGGAGAAGGAAGTCAAAAATCCCCCCACCCCGAGTGTGGCCGTGGGGGGCCGTGTGCCGCCGCTGCTCCCATCCGAGGGGATGGTGCTAATTGCTCACTTCTTCACTTGAGGGGAGTCAGGCTTAATGGACTGACTGTCTGCAGAGATCTGATTAGTGATCAGGGCCCTGGCTGGCGCTGTGGGGAGGGAGGGGCCCAGCTCCCAGCTTCCCTGTTGTCAGCCGGCCACAGGCAGGCCCTTTAGTGAACCAATTTGCAATTAATTCCTCGGCGGGATCTTTGCCCTCCCTGGGTTTCTAAACTTCCTACCGCCAGTGAGTGGGAGGCGGGACTGGTTTGCACACGCTCGCTTATCCGATCTCTCTATCCGAGGCTTGGCTTCCAGGGGTTTGAAGTGGGTGGCTCCCCCACACACACACGCACATCTCTCAGTGCCATTTTCCCTTTGACTATGGATTTCCTGGGAGGGCATGGAGGGGAGGGGGAGGGCTGTAAAGGAATGCCGCTGCCCCTCCCCCTCCGCTCTCCTCCATGACCTGATTTATTTAACACTCCAACAAATCCTGCCCCAGTTTCTCCCAGGTCACCTGGGCCCCGGGTGTTCTGGCCCCACCAGCGCAGAGCTTCTCGCCTTTCCACTCCCGGAGGGTTTTGCCATTCAGTCGTCCTGGTGTGCAGGTGTTGTTTCAAACACTGGACCAAGTTTCCTGTGTCTTCAAAGAACGGCCTCTGCAAACCCATCAGAGATGGAGTGCACGGGGCTAAGCTCCCTTCCCAGAGGAAGAAGACACACGAGAGGTCATGGGGTGGGGATGGCAGACCCAAAGGCCTGCCTGCAAGCCTCAGCTCTGGGCAGCTTTTTCTTTGGTTGGTCCTGGGGTTTGAATTCAGGGCCTGGGCTCTGTCCCTGAGCTTATTTTCACTCAAGGCTAGCAGTCTACCACTTGAGCTACAGCTCTACTTCTAGTTTTCTGGTGGCCATAGGAGAGAAGAGTCTCACAGACTTTCCTGCCCGAGCTGGCTTTGAACCACAAATCCTCAGATCTCAGCCTCCTGAGTAGTTGGGATTATAGGCATGAGCCAGAAGAGCCGGCTGGGTACAACTTTTTTTTGGGTGGGTCATGTGTCTTGAACTCAGCCTGGACCCTGGCCCTGAGCTCTTCAGCTCGAGGCAACCACTCTTCCCCTTGGCCTGGGCGTTGTCCCTGAGCTCCATCACTCAAGGCTACCGCCCTACCCTTGAGCCAAGCCCCACTTCCCATTTCCTAGAGGTTAATTGGAGATAAGAGTCTCAGGTCCTTTTGGGCCCAGGCTGGCTTTGAACCTTGATTCTCAGATCTCAGCCTCCTGAGTAGCTAGGATAACAGGCAAGAGCCACCACACCTGGCTATGCACAACTTTTTTATCTGGGCAACTTGGACCTGATAGTTTCACTTTTCAGAGTCACTGTGTGCAGTCCCGTAACAACTGAACCCGAACTACGCCTTCCCATGGGGACTGTAGGAAAAAAACCAGTTTCTGGGCCAGGTGAGGGCACTGGCTTAGCTGGTCGCAGCTGGTGGTGAGCCACACAGGTCATGCTCTGGGGTCCACCAAGGGTCTGGGGGTCAAGGTCAAGGTCACAGATGCCCCCTACCCTAACCACTTTGTTGACCTTATAGAGCTAATCCTCACCCCTCCACACAGATGTCACACCCACTCGTGCACACGCACGCACTCTCGCATGCACACACACATACCACACTCCTGAGCTCTGCTGTTGTCATGGCAATGAACTTGGCTTTCCCAGACTCTGCCCAGCATACCAGCTTCATCACACCTGCTAGCAAGGATGGTGCAGTGATTCACCACGTGCCCCTCCTCCAAAGGCCCAAAGCCTCCCTCCCACGTCCAACTCTCTATCTATGTCTGCTGACCCCAGGCAAAGACTGCACTATCCATCCATCCAGACAGACAGACAGACATCTATCTATCCACCATCATCCATCCATTCATCCACTCACCATCCATCCATCCGTACAACCATCTGATCATCTATCCAGCCAGCCAGCCAGCCACCTACCCATCCATCCATCCATCCATCCATCCATTCATCCATCCATTCATCCATCCATCTGTTCAGCCAGCCAAACTTGTGGCAAACTCCCCCAAGGCTGGCATCAGGAAAGACCAGCAGAAGGCTGTGATCATCACCCATTGGCCCAGCCGCAGTTGGTAGACAGTCCTCCATCCTCAGATCTCAGCCTTGGATTCCAGGCAAGAGCCCCAGCCCCAGCTACAGCAGTACATGCTATTTCCTTGAGACTCCCCAGTGCCTACGAAGATACAATACGTGACAAAGAAAAATATTTTTATGGATGAGAAAGTTTTGTGTGTCTCCAAGCTTCTGATGTAAATTATTTACAGTGTTTAAAAAAAAAAAAAAAGAGCTAACAGCAGGTCGAGCAGGGACAGAAGGAAGTTCTAAAATGGATTGTCTTCATAACCAAGGGCTGGAAGGGGAAAAATTTAGAATAGACACCAGCATCTTTTATAGAGTTATTAATCCAGTTGGATGGGATTTTTTAAATAATTAAATGGCGTGTTTGCAATATAAGTGATATTTTATTAAGCTTAAATGAAATGTACATTTAGGAACTTCACGGGAAACATTGCGTGCTTGATTGTTCTCTGTCTCATAATTGTCTTCGTTTGGAAATTATATTTTCCCTTTTGGATCTGCATTCCCTGCTTCGGTCTTTAGCCTTATGGTTTATTTATGAGACTGGTGTTTGTTATTGCTTAGGTTTTTAAGGAAACTGACACAAAGGCTTCAAATGACACTCCCCAGAGTGTGAAAAGTTCCTGCCTACACCGCTAATAAAATACCCTTAAAAGACACCGAAGCACCCTGCGCAAAGAAGCTTCACAGCCGTCTCGCCTCCACGTGACAGACAGCTTCCGGAATTTTCTTTGTCATAAGGAAAAATCGATATCAAATAGAGCCAAACACCAGACTCCCGGCACAGCCCCAGACAAAAATAAAAGATTGAAAGCTCCCCTATCACCAGCTGTCGATCGCGGGAGATCATATTGCTTCATGCCGCCGCGGGTGGTATTGTTGGTGTAAACATGACTCAGTTTCTCTGATCTTACGCTCACACCAGATGCACACACACGTCATGTCTGTGCATTCGCTGCACAAGGGGAAGGGACAGCTGGCCAGGGATAGGTGGTGATGAACTCCCTTGAGACCCCTGCCCGCCCTCCCTTCCCTCCACCGTCCCCTCCCCTTCTCCCATTCTGAGAGAAACACTCTGCCCATTCGCTCTCTGAAAAAGCACCAGTTCACCCCACCATTTTCTCTTCTATGCTGAGACTCAGTTTTGTTTCTCTTGAGTCAGCATCTTCCCATGTGGCCTAAGCTGATTCTGTCTCTGCCCCCAGAGTGCAGGGATTATGGGCATGGACCACCCAGCCCAACTCGCGAGTCTTCTCATGTGGACGCTGTTGGTTTGAATCAGGGCTTCCCTGCTTCACCCAGGCTGGCCATGCTGGGCCACAAATCATGGCCCAGAGCCACAGAAATGGTGAGTCCAGCCTTCCTTCCAGTCTACCTGGCCTGACCTGCAGCACTAGTCACAGTCACGAGGACCCATGGATGGCACTGTGCAGACGGTGTGCAGAGGAAAGGATGGCTAATCCCCTCTCCCCCGCTGCCATGTTGCGGGGACTTGGGCCACCACATCCTGGGGACGATCCATGTCCCCAGGCCTGTTTTCTGCTGCTTATTTTTGAGGAAGGGTCTTCCCGCCTGAGATGCCCTCCCACCACTGTTGGGATGTCAGGGTCATGCCACCATGTTCAGCCTCCTCCGTGGAAATGGGCTCTCACAGGCTTTTCTGCCCAGGCTGGCCTCAAACCTCCATCCTCCCAACCCTAGTCTACAAAATACCCAGGGTTATCGTCACGAGCCACCAGAGCTTGGCTCAGCCACTTGAGTCACTGGTTCACTGGAGATAAAGAATCTCAGGACGTTTCCTGCCCAGCCTGGCCTCAAACCAGGATCCTCAGATCTCAGCGCCCTGAATAGCCGGGATAGCAGGTGTCAGCCACCCAGCCTCATTTGAAGTTTTACTGGAGCCAAGCAGGTGGTGTTTGATTGTCTGGCTTTGAGGCCCAGTGGAGCTGGGCAGAGCCAAAGCACAGTGTGCGCTGACTTGGTGAGCCAGGCGAGGGATGTGGCCCCCAGGCTAGCCAGCAAGGGGCATCGCTGCCCTGCCCTGCTGTACACCAGTAGTCCCAGCCACTCAGGAGGCAGAGAGCTGAGGACTGAGGTTCAAGGCCAGCCTGATCAGGAATGTCTGATACTCTTTATCTCCAATGAACCACCCAAAGAACTGCAAGTGGCGCTGTGGATTAAGGGCTAGAGCACGAGCTGTGAGTGAAGATCAAGGACGGAACTCAGGCCCTGAGTTCTTAAAAAAAAAGAAAAATGAGCAGCAGTAGAACTGGGGTTGTGTCTCAGGGGTAGAAGACTTGCTGAGCATTGTATAAGGCTCAGCACAGCAAAGGGAAAACATGCTGGGCATCCACACAGTGGCTTATACGTTTATAATCCTAGCTATTTGGGAGGCCAAAATGGGAGGACTATGGTTTGAGGCCAGCCTGGACAGAAAAGTTCCCAGGAGTCCACGTCAACCAGCAGCCCGGCGTGGTAATAAATGTCTGCCATCCCAGAGCATCATGGCCCCGCTCAGGGCCCACAGGTAGTACAAGGCCCTATCTTGAAAATAACCATTGCCCAGAAGGGCTTGAAGAAGTAGGCAGAGTACCTACTCAGTCCTGAGCTCGAACCCCAGTAGTCACTGAAATACCAGGAGTGTTCAGTCCAGCATGGCAGCTTCGGATCAGTAACTCTAGGCCTCAGAAAGCAGAGACAGGAAGATCACAAGTTCAAAGCCAGCCTAGACTACATGACAAAAAGAAACAAAAAAAAAATACCCAACTCTGTCTTGAGAAAAGAAAAATGAACAGTAAGGGAGTGATGCCAGCTCCCTGCCATGGGGAGCGGGGAGGAGGGAAGGCAGCATGCTTTCCCCTAATTCCTCCGATGTGAGTTGGACTGGCTGTGAACTGAGCTGTGAATCTGGTAAAAAAAAAAAAAAAAAAAAAATCCCTTGTCCCTGAAGCCAGGCTGGCCAGGACGAGTGTGAGCTCATCAGATGCCGGAACGCTTGACCCAACTTGTTCCCTGCTTTCCCGGTCAGATTCATCAGGATATTCATGATTCACATTGAGATGTGAAATCACGAAAACATTCAGATTACATTTTTATAGGAGATGTTTATCCAGTCCTCATACAAGCTTTATCAACTGTTTTGATCAGAAGGAGTGAAAAAAAAAAAAAAAAAACCTCTCCCCACCTAGGTAATTATTTAAGGATTTTTTTTTTTAGGAGAAACTTGTTTTTCTATTTAATCTGATGTAGAGATAGGAACACTGAGTATTGAAAGGTGGCGTTAATTGTGTTTTATCCTGTAACTCAGCCTATTTGATGAGGATCCAATCTGCTTTCCTTGGTGGGACCGAATGCCATGGGTTATTTATTTTTTTTAACTTACAGTGTTCTCAAACATCTGTACCAGTAAATGGCCACTGAAAGGGGAAAGGCTGTGTCTTTTTTTCCTTTTTCTTTTGGTGCCAGTCCTAGGGCTTGAACTCGTGGTCTGGGCTCTTGTCCCTTAGCTTTATTCCACTCAAGGCTAGCATTCAACTACTTGAGCCACAGCTCTACTTTTTGGTGTTTCCCCAGAGATAAGAGTCTCCTGGACTTTCCTGCCCAGGCTACCTTTGAACTTGTCCTCAGATCTAAGTCTATGCCAGGTATGAGCCACTAGTGTCAGTTCTTGATTTCTCTGATCCTCTGAAGTAGCGTGGATGTGCTGCAGGGTCACGGGATACGGAGGGGAACGGACCCCACCCTGCCCACAAGAGAAGGCGCCACATTTTCTTAGCTGCGATTTGCATAGTTCTTTATTCATGACATGATGAGCAGCTGCCCGGGAAAGGCGGGAGGAGGAGAGCTAGCACCCATCTGCACCTCCTGTCTGACACTTCCCCCCTCCCCGCACCCCAGCACACAATGGGGTGCCACATGGCACTGCCTACTCTTCCAGTGGGACCCTCGAGGCCACCTCCTGACCTGACCACCGCCTCTGGCTTCCCCTGCTGGTGGCTGCAGGGAGGCCGCTCCACACCCAACCCAGAATCCCAGATGCTTGGGGGGCCAAGATTGGGAGGCTTAAGGCTCCAGGGCAGCCCGTGCCACACAGTTCTCGGGATCTCAGCTCAACCGCGGCGTGTGCCTGTGTGCCCCACTCTGTGGGAGACCCTGGCAGAGGGTCCCCAAGGCCCTCCCCCGCCTCCTGCTGCTCCCCCCCACACACTGGAGGGACACTGAAGGCCCCAGACACAGCTGCACCTCCCATCTTGCCAATCTCCAAATCTCAGGCCGTGAATTCCTGGGGCCTTTCAGGACAGAACATTCCAGAAGCCCTATTCTTCCTGCTGGAAGAAGCTGGGACCCATGCCCTTGAAAAGGGCCCAGGAGAAGCCAGGTGCTGGTGGCTTTTACCTGTCATCCCCACTACTCAGGAGGCCTGAGAGCTGAGGATCGCAGTTCAAAGCCAGGCCAGGCAAGAAACTCGGTGAGACTGTTATCACCAATAAACCAGAAAAAAACAGATGTAGAGCTGTGGCTCAAGTGGTGGCGTACCAGCCTTGTGTGAAAAGATCAGAGACAGCCCCCAGGCCCTGAGTTCAAGAGAGAAAATAAAGGGGAGGGGAGAGGCTGAGCCAGGGTCGTCGTGAGTGTGGAGAAGGCCATGGCCATTGTATTGTCCTCTGGGCTAAGGGCTGGCCCAGTGGGCCAGCTTTCTTTTTAGCTTCTCCACACCTGAAGGCCGAAACTAAAGCAGGGCGGGGCGGGTGCTGCTGGCAGGTGGTGCCCAGAGGATCAATTACCCATGGGCTCTGCCAACCTGGGCGCCCGGCGCCATCTCGGAAGCTCAAAATACCAGGATGGTGACAGGGCTGTCATCTCAAGGCTGGCTTGTCAGCTCCGCCCACCTGCCTCACTCTTGTTTTTGTTCCTCCGTGCTTGGATTCAAGAAGAACCACGCACACACAAAAGCAATTCTGACCTGGAACTGCCTCCCCCCACAATTGGAGATGACCCCCGAATCCAGGCTGCTGGCTGGCAGGGAGGGGGGGGCGGGCAGGGACTTGTTTTTTAACCAGGAAGAAGGCCTGTGGACTTGCTCTGTGTTTGGGGAGGAGGTGAATAAGAGAAGACACAGCAGGTCTCCACGTTCTTTTGTGAGGTTCATTTCAACCACCCTCTCCTGCCCTCAGCCCCAGCCAGTGGCTCTGGGAGCTGGGCGGGAGCCCCTGGGGCCATGCTGCAGCTGTGGCTGAAGGCTGCATAGCTGTTACCTTCTCCTGCCACCAGGTATAGGATCTTGGCTTGGTTGTTTTTTTTATGTATTTACTTTTTGGCAATGCTGGGATTTGAACTCAGAGCCTTGTGCCTGCTGGAGAGGGACTCTCCCATTTGAGCCACGTTCTGGGGCGTTTCTTCTTTTCAGATGGGTCATGTGCTTGTCTCCTGGGTCAGCCTCAGGCTGCCATCCTCCTAGCTCAACCTCCTAAGTGGCTGAGCTTACAGGTGTGCACTACCATACCTCAGCTAGGCCTCAACTTTCTTACTTGCACAGGTCATGTCTGGAAATGCGATCCAGCATAAGGAAAGGGTCCTGGATATCAAGACAGCCATGTCGCCCTGAACCAGGGTCACTCCTCCAAGGAGAGGCCAAAATGTCACCAACTATTGCTTTCAGGTGGGTGGTGGGGTTGGAGGGACACCAACATAGCCATGGGGGACTCTGGGCTGCTGAGTCCTGAGAGAAGCTGGTGGGGAGGGGGAGGGGGAGAAGGAGGGAGGGAGGCAGGCAGGCAGGTAGGCAGTGGGCCAGAAGAAAGCGCCTACCCCAGGTGAACACAAATCCCACAGCTCACAGCCTGTCCTCTTCCTGAAGCTTCCACCTAAATACCCGAGGCACAGATGCCTGGTGCCTGCGCCCATCCAACGTTAAAAAGGCGCAGCAAGTGAAATTCCTGCCATATGTTCCCACACATGTCAGACTTTCCATAACTGCGCAGCGGCTTGCGTGGTGTGGCGCAGGGTGCGGCTATGCTTTGCTGGGGCTTTGAATCTAAACATACGGAGTGGGGGGAACCGGCCTGGCTGCAGAGAGGGTGACTCCGGCAGCGTCCTTCTGTCCCTGCCTCAGCCTCCCCAGCTCTGCCAAGCTGGGGCTGGGCCTGCTCAGGGGGGTGGGGGGAGGAGGCGGGCAGGACCTGGTTATTTGGGGATCAGGATGTACATCTTCTAATAAAAGAAAAAAATCCAGCCAGGCACTTCTGCACACACCTGCCATCCCAGCTACTCAGGAGCTTGAGGTCCAATGGTTCGAAGGCAGCCTACACAGGAAAGTCCCTGGAAATATTAGTTCCCATTAACCAGCAAAAAAGTTGGAAGTGTAACTGTAGCTCAAGTGGTAGAATGCCAGCGTTGAGTGAAGAAACTAAGGTTCAGGTCCTGCGTTCAAGCCGCACCCATGCACACACACACACACACACACAAAAAAGAAAAGCAGCAAGGCCAAGAGAGAGTCAGGCATAGCCTGTAATCTCAGCCACCCACAAGGTGGAGGGAGAGTGATCACAGCCCAAGGCCAGCACAGACACAAGTGTGAGACGCTATCTGCAAAGCAAACTGAAGCCGAAGCCTTGCCAGTGCAGCTGGGGGGCAGATCAGCTGCCAGCAAACACAAGGCCCGAGTTCAAACTCAAGCATCGCCAAAAGAAAAGGCAAAACCAGGCCAGGACCAAGAGTGCCACAAGGATCCTGCCAGGGTCCTGCCCAGTAGTTCTGGGGGCTACGGCCCCTTCTCAGCTCCTGAGACCCAGGAGGAGGAGGGAGAGGGAGCTGCTGGACGGTCCCTAGTGGGGACTGAGGGAAAGCCCCACTGGACTGGTCTTCACCTTTCCTCTCTTGCTTGCTCCCTCTGCCCTGGCCTGGACCTCCCTGCTCTCAGACCACCTTGCAGGTGGTCACGAGGACACCTCAGGGCGTGGACACCTGGTGTCCAATGTGTTGAGCCTGTGAGGTGAGGACAGCTCAGAGGGCCCCCGGTACCCTGAGGGTCACATGGTGGGGCACTGGGTCCCCAGCCCAGCCTGGCCCTGGTGTCTCAACTCTTTGTCCTGTGCACTTCTTCTAGAAGCTTCTCCTACCTTTCCCTGAGCCGGGCGGCCCTGCCTTCCACCCCTCAGGTTTTTTGCCCTCACCTGTCTGGATCTGCTTCTGCCAAGGTCTCAGACATTTTGCACACTGTAGGGTGAGCCAGGGTGTTTTGGGGGAGCCCCCAGGGTGTGTATGTACAGGGGGGCAGGGAGGGGGCGTCTCTGTTGTTTTAAGGGAGCGTCTGTGATGTGTAGACATCGGGGTGACCTCCCTTCTCGCCTGACAGGGCTTTTATTTTCCCAAGGGACTGGTGGGGTACGGGGACATAATCTTGGAACCCCGATCTCATCCAGTGGCCCCGCATTCTGCTGCCTGTAATTAGGGGTCGCTAATGATATAATTCACAGCCCAAGGATTCCAGCTTGAGCCCAGCCGGGGGCCGGGAAGGGTGCAGCCTGGGTTGTAAGCTTATAAAAAGGTAATTATATTTCTTTCTGATCTAGCTTTTGGCCTCTGCGGTCAGATTGGGGTGCTGAGAAGTGTAGGTGGAGGGTTGAGTAGGAGACTTCAGCAACTGGGGGTGGGGCTGTGCCAGCTTCTTTTTGGGGGGTCTGGAAGCAAGATCTGAATTGCAGCCAGCAAACATTATTTTTTAAAAAGCAATGAAAATTAAAAACTAAAAGGACCCCACAGGATTTACAGCTTCACCTGGGGGAGTCCCCAAAACAGAGACTGGCCAAGATGACTGTGGAGGAAGCACCCCAAAAAAAGAGAGAGTAGAGGAAGGGTCTCTATGCTTTCTGGGGTCTCTCCAGCCCCCCAACCCCGGGGGCGGAGGGAGGCAGGGGGAAGACTTTCACGTCAATTCTCCCCAGCAGTATGGAATGTTCTAGAATGGGGGGGGGGCGCTGTGGCCGAGACTGGGGTGGAGGAGCTGCCAGTAGGGGAGACGGGAGTTATCTGCCTCCCATCGGCCGTGGTGGGGAATAAGTGGAGCTGTAGAAAGCCCTTGGCCCCAGATATAATGGTGTCATGTAATTACAGTAATGAGGCCGCGCAGTGCCTTTCATCTGGGTGCCCGGGTCCTCTGTAAACATTAATTAATTCTCATAACTCGGCGATGAGGTAGGTCAGTATCATCAACCCCATTTTACAGATGGGAGGGTAGGCCATCCGTCCCCCCCCAATCCCAATGAGCCCGCCTCCTGCTCACACAGAGCCCACGGACCAAGCCCGGGGGGCACCTGGCTGGGCAGGGGCTCAGCCGTCTTCCCTTGGCACCAGGGGTACAAGTGGGGGTCTCTGAGGTCCTCCGACGGTCCGTCAGTCCTGGAGGGGGGCTGTGACTCACGCCGTGACCCTAGCTACTCAGGAATCATAGATCAGGGTTCAAAACCAGTCCAGGCATGAAAGCCCATGAGGTTGTTGTCTCTAAGGAACGAGCTACGAGCCGGAAGTGGAGCTGTGGCTCGAGTGGTAGAGTAAAAAATACTCAGGCCCTGAGTTCAAGCCCCAGGACCAGCACTAAATAAACACAGAACAGACCAGGAGGGCCGGGAGTGTGGCCTAGTGGTAGAGCGCTGGCCTAGCATGCACGAAGGCCCGGGTTTGATTCCTGGGTACGACATTCATGGAAAAAGCCAGAAGTGGTGCTGTGTCTCCAGCGGTAGAGCGTTAGCCTTGAGTCAAACCCAGGACTTCGTGCATGCCAGGCAAACACTCTTACTACTAGGCCACACTCCCGGCCCAAGGCAATTTTATTTTTATTTTGTGGGGCTGAGGATGGAGGCCAGAATACCATAAAGCACAGCACCACAGCCGGGCCCTCCAGGGAGCAAGCTTAACGCATCAAGAGTTACAGAGCGCACACTGAGGATACATAAATGAGTGAAAGCAAGTGAAGGCGGAAAACAAACGAAATGACGCAAATGACATCAAACTGAGCCTCTGCCAGGGAGGGCCCAGAGACTGGGAAGAGTGACGAGGCGGCCGCACTGTGGCTCACCCCTGTGATCCCGGCTACGCACGAGGCTGAGAGCGGAGGACAGAGGTTCAAAGCCAGAGAAAGGAAAGAAAGGAAGGGGGGAAGGAGGGAGGGAGGGAGGGAGGGAAGGAGCAGAGGACGTCACTGTGGCAGTGTGGAGAGGCTGGGTCCTCACACTGGGACAGCAGGTACCAGGGTCCTGTGCAGCCCTGCGCAGGCGTTGCGGCCTGAGCCCTGACTGGGGAAAGCCATGGGGGCTGGGGGGCCTCTGCCGTGGATTGCTGATGCTGGAGGCAGGGTGGGGGGGAGGCGGGCTCTGTCCTGGGCACCCTTGAACCCTTGGCTTGTGGTGGAGGGCCAGGATGAAGCTTGGAAATGGAGGCCAACAGAAATGGCCTCTTTTCCCATGACCCTGCCTCCCTGGGCAGCCGAGGCTGCAGTGTACCTGCCCGGATACCCGCCCAGCCTGAACCCTGGTGGGATTCTGCGCCCCAGGGTGCTGTGGGCACTGGCTGAGGCTCCTGGGAGGTGAGACAGGCAGCACAATTTGTGCTGGGGGCCCTGCCCTGCCCTGCCCTCCCCTCCCTCCCCCAGTGTGTGCTGCCTGGGTTTGCACTCAGGGCCTCTGCACCAGCTCTGGATTCCTCCTGGGTTTCTGTCACCCTGATGACACCCTGATGGGGTAGACTCTCACTCTAGGGTCTGCGACCCTCCTATGCTGCTGATGGCTGCGCCCGCCCAGGTAGAGGCTGGCCAGCTCCTCCCTCTCCCCAGGCCACCTTGAACCCAGTCTCCCCATTCTCCTCTCCTGTGTGGCTGAGGTCACAGCCTTATGCCCCACGCCCACCTCCTGGGCGTCGCTCAATGGAGAGCGTACTCCTCCTGGGCCAGGTGTATCCGTTCTCCCCACGCATCAGCATAATCACAGGCGAAGCAGAGCTTATCTTATTATCTTTCAGATCTTTAATTAAAAAAAAAAAAAGCCCAGTCTTAGCCAGGTACCATGGCTCACGCCTGTCATCCTAGCTACTCAGGAGGCTGAGATCTGAGGACCGAGGTTCAAAGCCAGCCCAGGCACTAAGGCGCTGAGACGCTTCTCAATTACCACCAGAAAATAGGAAGTGGGGCTTCCTATTTTCCTAGCCTTGAGCGGAAGAGCTCAGGGACAGCTCCCCAGCCCAGAGCTCAAGCCCCAGGATCCACAAACAAACAAACAAAAACAAACCACAATCTGTTATGTAGTCCCCGTGTTCTTTTTCTGAGAAACATCCTCGATGGCTCAAAGAAGGGCCACACAGAGCAACCGGGTTTCTCTCTTCAGAGTGCATTTGTGGGTGTTCTCTGCGTTTGGGGTGTTCTCTGCTGCGAGGTCACAAGGTCACTCACTCATCAGACTGGCCCTGAGGATTGGGCAAGAATGGAGAAAACCCTGAGAGCCGGGCACCGGCGGCTCCCGCCTGCAATCCCAGCCACTCAGCAGGCTGAGCTCAGGAGGCTCAGATTCATCGTTCCAATCTAGCCCAGATAGGAAAGTGTGTGAGACTCTTACCTCCAACGAGCCACCAAAAAGCTGGAAGTGGTCCCGTGGCTCAAGTGGTAGAGTGCCAGCCTTGAGCAGAAGAGCTCAGGGACAGCGTCTTTGCCCCTAGTTTAAGCTCAGGACACACACACACACACCCCATCTAGTTGAGGAGGCAGAGCTAGGGGCTCAGGGAAGCTTGGGACCCAGAGAGAGCAGGCAGGCAGCAAACAGGACACCAGCAAGTTTGATTGTTGTTTTGAGAAATGGATAGGAGTTTACAGGAAAATAAAGTGGGCCATGTTCAGGTTGAAGGTTCTGTAGGAGCAAAAGCATCTGCTAGCAGCCAATTAGCCAACTTCTGGATACTGGGTACTAGGTACACTTCCAAGGGCTTTACATGGGTCAATTTTTTTTTTAAACTTGTGTTTTCTGTCTGCCTTCTTTTGATCACAGCTGGTACTCTGCCACTTGAGTCCTAGCCCCAGCCCAACCTATTATTATTATTATTATTATTATTATTATTATTATTATTATTATTTTGCTAGTCCTGGGCTTGAGCTCAGGACCTGAGCACTGTCCTTAGACTTTCTCAAGGCTAGAGCTCTACCACTTGAGCCTCAGCACCACTTCTGGCTTTTTGCTATATATGTGGTACCGAGGAATTGAACTCGGGTCTTCGTGCATACTAGGCAAGCACTGTACCACTAGGCCAAACTCCCGGCCCCCCAGCCAGCTTTTTACTGGTTATTCTGGAGATGGAGTCTGGAGACTTTTCTGCCCAGGCATGGGCTCTAAATCCTTCTACTGTGTGCTTTCCGCAGTGGCTGGGATGGCGACACAGGCTACCACAGCCGGCCCTTGGTTGAGCATGGAGTCTTATAGACTTTATTTTGTCCAGGCTGGCCTCAAACTGTGATCCTCTAGCATGTTGCCTCCCGAGTAGCTAGGATGACAGGCTTGGGGTGCCACCCCCAGCTGGCTGGCAGCTTATGGAGAATATGTGGCATTGGAGAATGTGGGGACCTCTTGGTGTCATGTTTCCAGGAGGGACAGGGAGGAAGTAGAAAGCACACTCATCCAAGCACCAGGAGCTACTGCATTCGGGAGGAAAAAAGAAATTCTCTGTAAAAACTCAGAAACACACACACACACACACACACACACACACACACACACGGAGGGGAGGATCGATTTCCTTACAAACGTGTCACTAACAAACGATGATTACCAGCTCACTCACAGCAGTGCAGGAGGCGCGGCACCTGATACTCCAAGTTAAAACATATTTTATTCCGTGGAAAACAGTGTTTATCCTTAAGGAGTCGTGACAAGTGTAGCTCATCTGCGAATGAAGAGCGGGAAGGAGTCCCAGGAGGGTGGGAGGAAGCAAGGGAACCCGGGGTGCCCATGGAAGTTGGCGAATTCCAAACAAACACACCCCAAAAGAACCCAAAGCCTGGAATCCCAACTACTCAGGAGGCTGAGATCGGAGGATCATAGTTCAAAGCCAGCCCCAGGTAGGAAGTCTACCAGACTTACCTCCAGTGAACCGTCAAAAAGCTGCAAGTGGTGCTGTGGCTCAAGTGGTAGAGAAGTAACCTTGAGAAAGCTCAAGGACAGTGACCAAACCCTTCCTTCAAGCCCCAGGGTTGGTCTAAAATTATATATCTATATGAGAAGCTGGGCGAGGTGGCTCACGCCTGGAATCCTAGCTACTCAGGAGGCTGAGGTCTGAGGGTCAAGGTTCAAAACAGCTCTCATTCTAAGCGGGTAGCCTGGTTCTGTGTGTGTGTGTGTGTGTGTGTGTCTGTCTGTCTGTCTGTCCGTGTGTCCACCCTGGGACTTGAACTCAGGCCCTGAGCGCGGTCCCTGCGTGTTTCACGGAAAGCTGGCGCTCCACCGCTTAGGCCCCGGCTCCCTCGGGTTTGTTCCGCTGGTCCGCTGGAGGTAAGGGCTCTCCTGCCCCGCTGGCTTCGGGTCGGATCGCAATGTTCAGCTAGGACTACGTACGCGCGCAGCGCACCGGCCCGGCCCGACGGAGGGCAGAGGGCGCACACGCGGGGGCCGGGCCGGCGGGGAACCGGAGCGCACACGCGGGGCGCGGGCCGGCGGGGGTCGCGGTGGGGGGGTCGGGGGCGCACACGCGGGGCGCGGGCCGGCAGAGGACCGGAGCGCACACGTGGGGCGCAGGCCGGCGGGGGTCGTGGGGAGGTCGGGGGCGCACGCCCGGGGCGCGGGCCGGCGGGGGTCGTGGGGGGGTCGGGGGCGCACACGCGGGGCGCGGGCCGGCGGGGGTCGTGGTGTGGGGGTTCGGGGGTGCACGCGCGGGGCGCACGCGCGGGCGGGGGCCGGGAGAGGTTTCGGAGCCGGCGGCCGCTCCCCTGCCGGCGCCGGCACCTGGCCCGGGGCGGGCGCATCTCAATTATTGGGAGAGGTTAGGAGAAAACCATTAGTAGAGCCGGGCTTGCGAAAGCGGCGGCGGGCGGCGGGAAAACGCGGGCCGGATCGCGGCGGGGTGCGGGCCGGGCCGGGCCGGGGGTGCGGGCCGGGCGCGCGCGCCTGGCGCCCCGCGTCCCGGCCCGGGTCCCGGGCTCCGCGCCCTCGGCCGCCGCCCCGCGCGGGGGGCCGGACTCGACCTCGGCGCTCGTGCGCGTGGGTCCCGGGCTTTCCCGCTCCAGGCCGTGCTCCCGGCTTTCGGGTCGTCCACTGGGGTTGAGGTCTCCGGGGCCGGGCGCCTGTCCTCGTCGCCACGCATTGGGTCTGAGACTCCCGATCTCCCGTTAACCGGCGCTGGGGCTCCGGGGCGGGGCGGCAGCCTGGGGCTGGAGAGCTCGGGACAGCGCCGGGCCCAGGGTTCAAGTCCCACGACTTTAAAAAGTCTCATGGACTCTCCTCCCGGGCTCAGATCGCGGCCCGGAGGACAGGTGCGTGCCACGCGTCCCCCCTGGGATTGATCCCCACCAGCACGGCTGGAGCGGCCCCCTCCGTTTGTACCTGGACTCAGCTCCTCCTTAACTTGTATCCACGCTGCCTTCCACCTCAGATTCTCCTGCCTCCACCTCTGGAGGCGCTGGGATTGCAGGCCAGCACCACCTCGCCCTGCCAAGGACATCCGCTCATACACGGCTGCCCACACTCAGTGCTGCCCACGGGTCACACTGAGCCCCTCAGCCCGGCCCTGGGCAGCCCCCAGCCCTCAGCCCGGGAAGTGGTGGCTGGGCTCTGCAGAGTTCTCAGCCCCTGCCAGCACCCCCTGGCCCGGCCCCTGTGGCCGGTGGAGAGGACGGGAGAGGGCTCACCAGGGAGAGGGCCCACCAGGTCTTGCTTTTCTTCTCTATTTTCCCCTCAAGGGGTTGGTTCTGGCACCAACTTTCACCAAACAGTACAAACAGATGAGAGACAGCTGGGGGGGGGGAGACGGGGGGGGGGGGGGGGGGGAGCCAAAACCCAGTGGGTGACAGGGCCCGGACAAGGGAGAGGACACTCCAGCCAGCCCTGCAGGGATCTGATGGTTAGTGACCTGAATCCACCCTGACAAGAGGTTTGTGGGAAGGACCCTCTGGAGTCTGGATAAGGAGGAGTCTGTGGGGACACAAGGATTGAGAATGGAGGCCCTGGGCCCCCGCAGATCGGTGGACTTGCACCCGTCCCTATAGCCTGGCATGGAGAGACACAGACAGACATAGGCCAGCAGACAGGCAGAGGAAGAAGGGCAGGTGGAGGCAATGGGGACAGCGGGATGGAGGGAGGAGCGATACCGGCTCCCTCTTACAGCTTGAGAACATAAATTAAGCTCCTTAAATTTTCATTTTTATTTATTTTTTAATTTTTGTGCTGGTCCTGGGGTTGAGTTCAGGGCCTGGGCTCTGTCACTTAGCCTTTCATTCCAGGCTGGCACTCTACTGCTTGAGCCACATCTCCTTGTCCTGGCTCTTGGGGTTTTATTTTGTTTCTGAATGAGTAAGCAGGTAGGACAGGAAAGGAGGGGATGCAGCTCAGAGCTGCAGGCAACAGAGAGCCTGAGGGTTCAAGAGGCTGGAAGGGGAGGAACCCATGCCCAGGCCCCGCCTGGTACACCTTCCCTCCAAAGACATGGAAACAAGTACTGGGCTAGCCATCCCGCCCGACCTAAAGGCCCCTCCCTCATCCCTCCCTCCCTCCCTCGTCCCTCCCTCCCTCTGCCTCTGTCCCTCTTCTCCAGTTTAGGCCTCAGCCAGCTTTTTCTTATGTGGTTTACACCTTGCTACTTAGGATGCTGAGATGTGGAGGTTCTCAGTTCAAGGCCATCCCCAAGCAGAAAAGTTCCAGAAACTCCATCTCCATAGACGGAACCTGGCTGTGGTGAGGTGTGCCGGTGACCCCAGCCGTGGGAAGCCTACAATAGTAGATTTTGGTTCTGGATCATAAAAATAACTCACAAAAAGAACCCTACAGCACCCTGGGGCTGAGGTGTTGCTGCCCTAGCAGGTTCAAGGCCTGCGCTCCTACCCCAGCATCATCGAGAATAAAATAAAATGTGTCTAGCTAGGGCCTAGCCTTGTGTTTACAGGGCTATGGGGAGGCAAGTCCACTTTTTTGGAAGAACCTGGCTTCTCTAGAAGGTCAACCTGCTGTGACTGGGCCCACTGCCCAGGGCCAGTGCCCAGGGCCCACCTGGGGAAGCTCAGAGCCCGACTGGGCAGAAGCCGGCAGCCCCTCCTGACCATCCAGCCTGGCTGCCTTTGACGGATGAGCTGGGGGACAGGCAGAAGACAGAAGGAAGGTTCCAGAGTGCCCTGAGCCTGTGAGAATGCATGGCACACTGGACTATTTTTTTTTCCATGCAAATAATGTTCTTCTGGCTGGAGGAGGACCTTGGCCCCGCCCTGCTTGCCTTACTGTGGGGGCTGGGGTGGGTGCAGTGGGGTGTGGGGGGAGGGGGCGGTCAGTGAACCCTCCTCCAGAGGTGGCTGGGCCAGAACCCGTGTCTCTAGTCAGGACGGGAGGCGCTGGGCAGGATCTGTTCTGAAAACCCGTGGAAAGCTGGCCCCGAAGGCTGGGTTCTGGGCCAGGGTTTCCTTGCCACTTGGCGGGCATTTCTTCTCGTGTGTTTCTGTTGACATTTTGCAGTTCATGAGGAATTCCATGGCCTGGCAGCCATTCGCTCCTCCCCTCCTCTCCTCCCCTGCACTCGCTCTCCCCGAGGCCGCCATGGGCTGTGGCTTTGCTCCAGTTAACTCAGAACCCCCCCCCCAAAAAAAAAAAAACCCACAGGCACCAGGCACCAGTGGCTCACGCCTGCCATCCCAGCTGCTCGGGAGGCTGAGACCTGAAGATCATGGTTCAAAGCCAGCCCGGGCAGGAAAGTCTGTGAGACTCTTCAGTGCAGCACTAGAAAACCAGAAATGAGGCTGTGGCTCGTGTGGCAGGGCGGTCCACTGGAGCTGAGGAGCTCAGGGACAGCACCCAGGCCCCGAGTTCAAGGCCCGGGACCGGCACCAAAAAAACTCAAAAACCAAAAAGTCACCACGGACATCTTGACCGTGCCAGGGGAGACAGGTGCAGACGAGGGAACGAGGACGCAGGGCAGGGAGGGCAGCGTGGGCTTAGCAGGCCCTCCTCTCTCACCCCTTTGTTCTTGGCACCCCAGCACTCAGCCTCTTGGGCTCAGAAGAGGCCCAGAGTTTGGCAGCAAAGCTGACAGCGGGTGGGTGGGTGTCTCACCCACCAAACAAACCCACTTCCCACCCTCTCTAAGTCCCGTTCTCCTCCCCTCCCCTCCCCGGAGGAAGTGACCTCACTGGCCAGGAGAGTGCCTGGAAAGTCTCGCCTGCCCCATGGGACTCAGAGGCCATCAGCCTGTCCTCCCCTCCTCCTCCTGACTCAAATGACAAGAATGAAGTCAGAGTGCAGTGGCTCACGCCTGTAATCCTAGCTACTCAGGACACTGAGGTCCAGAGTAGGCTGGGTACTGGGGCTCTACCACTTGATCCGTGCTTCCAGTCTGGCTTTTGTTGGAAATAAGAACCTTGAGAACTTTTTTGCCCCTGTGGGCTTTGAACTTCCGATCCTCCAGATCTCAGCCTAAGTAGGTAGAATTACAGGTGGGAGCCACTGGTTCCTGGCACGGAAAGCAGGGAGAGGGAAGAGGGGTCCGGCCCCAGGGCCTTCCCCAGGGGGCAGCAGGGCTCCAGGGTGTGGTCCCATCCTGGGCATGGAGGCGCCCAGGCCAAGGCAGCCCCTCCCCACACGGTGACCACAGCCTTTGGTCTTGATAAGTGGGCGCTCTGACTCATGGCTTTGGACTGAGTGGCAAAACCACAGTCTCAGTCTCTGGCACTGGAGGCAGAGGCAGCCACGAACCCACCGGGCCTCCCCACAGGGACAGCAAGCTGGCAGGGTGCAGGGAGCCCGAGCGGGTGGGCCGGGCCGGACAGGCCCAGGAGGAGCTCAGGGAGGCCTTGCTGGCCTTTCACGGCCTGTGTGTGCATGCATGTGTGTGTGTTGCAACAGGCTGGTTTCAAACTTGAAATCCTCGTCTCACCCTCCCGAGGGCTGGGATTACAGAGGTATGTCATCACTAGCACACCATCGTTGAGCTAGTGGTAAAAATAAATCTTTAAATCCTAAGGATGGGTCCTAGGATCTGTAATTTTTAAGGAAATACTAGTTCATAGCCTTGCTACCAGAAGTGCAACCTGGCTTTTTTACTTTTTTTTTTTTTTTTTGGCCTTGAACTCAGGGCCTGAGCACTGTCCTTGGGTTTTCTGAAGGCTCGCACTCTACCACTTGAGCCACAGCACCGTTTCCAGCTTTTTCTGTGTTTGTGGTACCGAGGAATCCAACCCAGGGCTTCGTGCATGCTGGGCCAGCACTCTACCACTAGGCCCTGCTCCCGGCCCTGGCCCCAGCCTTCTTGAAAGGTACCTTTGCTCCTGGTTTGAAGAAACCAATTTACCCTGGGTCTGAGCTGAGATGTATGAAGGGGAGGGAAGCTGTGGCAGCTGAACACCTCATGGTGGCCAGGAAGCAGAGAAAGGAAGGGGGACAGACAGAGAGAGGGAGAAAGAGAGGGGAGCAGGGGAGGGGAGAGGGAAAAAAGAGGGACAGCAACAAAATACACCCTTCTAAGCTCTACCCGGAGACTTGATTTCTTCAGTCAGGTCCCCACTCCGCTAGGTGTCATCAGTGAATGAGCCCATTGGTGGATGCAGAGCGCCCGTCATCCAATCACCTCTCAAGGCCCGGCCCCCGGACATTGTAGCCTCAGGGACCCAGTCTTCTACCCAGAGGTTTGGGACATTTGGGGTCCAGGGTGTAGCCAGGGGGACTTCCTGCTTTCCTGTTCCTTGCCTGACAGTGCTCAGCTTCAGAATCGAGCTTGGCAAACTGAGGCAATGGCCACGAAAGAACCGGAAAATGGGTGGCTGCAAGGCACATGAGAAGCAAGGGCAGACGGAGGGAGCACTGTGCTGTTTGAGTCCTTTGGTTTCACTGCTCACGCCAGGCTGTCATGGGCACATAACCTTCCTGCCTCTTCCTCCTGGCTAGCTGGGATTACAGATGAGGGCCGCCCTCCCTTTGTTCTCTTGATCTTCCTGCCAATGCTGGGATTGTAAATCTGTGTCTCATCCCCGAGGTTTTATCATCTGAATTTAATTGTGTGCAAGCCCCAGACAGAGCTGGCCCGGAGGCGTGTTCTAGAAGAGAAAGCAGCCGGCTGGCCCCATTGAATGGTGAAGATGGGCAGAGCCCGGGGCGCTGGACAGAATGGAAGGATTTGAGTGAGCCATCAAGGAGGAAGAAAAGAGTCAAAGCAGATGGAGATGGGATCAGTGAAACCTGTTGGGTTGGCGGTGGGAGGAGCGAGGAGGAGCGGTTGGTTGGGATATGTTGTAAACAGTGTGGAAATGTAACAGTGAAGTCTGCCCCTTGCAACTCAGGTCAGCTAATAAAACAGAGAGCCAATTAACCAAGCCAGGTGCAGGTAGACTGTACCCAGGGTTGGGAACCAAACAACAGAGCAGAACAACTGGAGAAAGTCAAATAAAGTTTGTAGACCAAGCAAGCATTGGTCTTTCCTGCTTTTAAACCCTTGCATAGGTAAGATCCTAACCACTGTATTATAATTGCTGCTGTTGTATTTTTCTGCCAGTGTTTGCTCCTGGCTGGCACTCTATCACTTGCGCCATGCCACCAGCCCAACTATTTTGCTGCTTAATGGCAGATGGAGTCTCACAGATTTTTCTGCCGAGGCTCCTGCTGTCAGCCTCTTGAGCAGCTAGGATTACAGGTATGAGGCATGAATGCTCCTGCTTGAGGAGGGTGCCATCCTCTGCCGCCCCCAGGGCGGCTGTTCCGCCATCTTCCCTCCAGCTGAGCCAGAAGGCTGGGCTCTGTGCTGAGCTCCACTCCCCTGGTGGAATCGCAACCTGCCATTTGTGTTGTCACCCTGGACAGCAAGTCCACCATGTCCCTGGTTCAGGTCCATCGACCAGGGCCTCTGGGGACAGCCGCAGCCCCGAGGCCAGGCTGCACAGCTCTGACTTCTGTCCAGGGCGGGAGCCACCGCTCCACTTCTGGCTCTTTGCCGCTTCTTTGGAGATGAGGGTCTCATAGACTTTCCTGCCTGGGCTGGCTTCGAACCCTGGTCTCCGGGTCTCAGCCTCTTGAGTAGCAGGGATGACAGGTGCTTGGCTATAGCTTTCATGGGCATGAGGGAGGAGGTGGCAGCATGGCCCTGCCTCGTTCCTCCGTGCCTGCTCAGGAGCCCCTCTCCCGGGCTGGGGCCCAGCTCTGTGTCTCCCCTCTGCTGCCCCAGGCCAGCAGCAGCCATGGCTGCAGAGGGGCCCTGCCAGGAAATAGCTTCTCCTCCATAAACAAAGCTGCTGGCGCTGGGGAATGTAAACAGCAGCTGTGGGCAAGAGGAGTGGCTGCCATGCTGCCATCAAGATGGCGGGGTGACGTGAGGGAACCCCCACAGGCCAGGCTGCCCCCCGCCCCTGCTGTGGAGAGGCCCATGAGGTCCTGGGATGCCCCTGGGTGGGGGCATAAGAGAAACCTTGGATGCCCAGGGCACAGCCTGGCCCTGGGGGAGGAGGGGCATGGCAGCGTCAGGCAACCTTCTCCTCCCTGGTGGCCCATCCTGAGTTCTAGAACATTCTCCACCATCTCTATCTGAGTCAGTCCCCAAAGCCCTCCGGGCTGTGAGCTTGGGGGTGTGGGTTGAGATGAGCGGGGCTGGCATTCCTGGGGTCTGGAGAATGGGTTATTTGGGGCTTTTGTGTGTTATTGTTTGAGATGTGAAGCCAGTCTGAAGCAGGGAGACTTTTGTCTGGGCCTGAGCACTGTCCCTGAGCTTTTCTGCTACCACTTAGCCACTTGTGACTTGTTTTTGGGGGGTTGGGGTAGTTAACTGGAGAGAAGAGACTCACAGACTTTCTTGCTCACGCTTGCTCAGATCTCAGCCTCCTGAGTGGCTGAGATCACAGGTCCGAGCACGGACACCAGGCCTTTGACATATTTGTTTAGGGGGACCAGTGTTTTGCTTGTGATACAAGTTAGAAACGTTTTTGGCTTTTGACTTTGCAAAGCCATTCCTATTAAAGTCGTTAACTGCATCACTCACATTTTCTGGGTGGTTTTTTGTTGTTGTTGTTGTTTTATTCTTTGCAGTAAGTTACTTCGATCTGATTGGTTCAGGGTGCTGTTTTCTCTCCTCGACCGATTTTACGTAGTTCTCATATGCTTCATTCACCCATTCACTCAATCATCTCTTGAGCCACAGCACCACTTCCAGTGTTTGTTTGTTTGTTTGTTTTCTTTTTTGGGGGATGTGGGAGTTGCATTCTGGGCCTGGGTGCTGTCCCTGAGCTCTTCAGCTCAAATCTACCACCCTACCCCTTGAGCCACAGCACCATTTCCGGTTTTCTTGTGGTTAATTGGAGATAAGAGTCTCATGGACATTTTAGTGCCTGTGCTGGCTTTGAACCGTGAACCTCAGATCTCAGCCTCCTGAGTAGCTAGGATTATAGGCATGAACCACCGCTCCAGGCCAGGCACCGCTTCCAGCTTTTTCTGTATATGTGTTACCAAGAAATTGAACCCAGGGCTTTGTGCATGCTCGGTGAGCACTCTAGCACTAGGCCACACTCCTGGCCCCAGACATACACTTTCACACTATCTGTCGTCTGTCTGTCACCTCCCCCCTCCCCCGCCAGTCCTGGGGCTTGAACTCAGGGCGGGCCTGGCCATTGTCCTTGAGCTTTCTCAAAGCTAGCACTCCACTTTCTGGTAGGGTCTCACACTTTTGCGCCCCCCCTGCCCCCGCTGGGCTCGGACTCCAATCCCCCCATCTACACCCCCTAAGGAGCTGGGATTAGAAGCCTGAGCCTGATGCCCAGCTTTTTTGTTGAGACCTGGACTGGCCTTGAACGTCGTCTTCCTCTGAAGTGGCGGGGATTTCAGGCGTGTGCCATGGCATCCGCTTTCCCGGATGTGCTGGCTTTCCGCACCTCGCAGTCATAGCAGAACTGGCTCCTGCGCTCTCTGGGCTGTGCTGTTGACATCTGAACCACAGATGGGTCCAGCGAGGAGCAGCTCAGCTGCTTTGGTTTACAGATGGCTTCTTGGTCTTGCCCAAGGCTTTTGTTGTAGAGTGCATGCTCCCCTCCGATGCCAGGGCGCCTCGTGCGTGTCCCTAGACTTCCACTCTGTGTCCCTCCTGGGAACTGCTGGAAGGCGGCCTTCTCCTCCCCCTCCCTCTCCTCCCCCTCCTCCTCCCCCTCCTCCTCCCCCTCCTCTCTCTCTCTGTTTCAGGACTGCAGTCCTCTAGATGTGTCCCCATTGCAACAGGTGCCAAAACCCTGCTGGGTGCCGTGGCTCATGCCTGTCAAGGAGGCTGAGAGCTGAGGATCAGGGTTCAAAGCCAGCCTGGGCAAGAAAGTCCATAAGCCTTTTTCTTTTTGCTCTGCCAGGCCTGGGGCTTGAGCTCAGGGCCTGAGCCCTGTCCTTGGGCTTTCTCAAGGTTACAGCTCTATCTAAGTATGTGGTACTAAGGAATGAAACCTGCGCCTTTGCACATGCGGGGCAAGCTCTCTACCACTAGGCCACATTCCCGCCCTCTTTGTTTTTTTTTTTTTTTAGAGTGGACAGAGCACCCTGCAGCCCGCAGTCCAGCAGGGTGGAGCCGTCGGCCCAGGGAGCTGCCCACTGCTGGCCCCCACTGTGCCCCCATTCATTCAGACTGCAGAATCCCCAGGGAGAGCACTGACATCTTTAGTGGTGACATTTGGGTGAAAAATTCCCGGCTCTCAGCGCCTCTGCCAGGAGTGGGGAGAGCACACTCACAAATCTAGTTTACGTGCGGAGCGTGCGCCATTGCAGTGAGAAGGAAGGGACTCGGCCCCCAGCACAGATGCCCTCCTTTAAAGTGGGGGCCACAGAGAGGTCCCCCTGCGGGGACCCCAGGCTAACAGCCAGGACCCCCCCACTCAATTTTTGTTCTTACCTTTTGAATGTAGAACCCCGCTTCTCATCACCATGATCGGGGGGTGGGCTGTCTGCCTGCCAGCCACTGTGTCTGTCTCTCTGTCTGTATCTGTCTGAGTGGCTTCCTGTCTGTCTAGTGACTTCCTGTCTGCTTATCTGTGTGTTTGCCTGTCTGTGTGGCTGTCTCTGTGTCTGAGTGTCTGTCTGTCTGAGTGGCTGCCTGTCTCTCTGTGTTAGTCCTGTCTGCCTAGCTATAGAACTGCCAGGCTTTGTGTCTGCCTGTCTGTCTGCCTACCTGCCTGCCTGCCTGTCTGAGTGGCTGCCTGTCTGTCTGCCCCTGCCTGTCTATCTGCATGACTGCCTGTCTATCTGCCTGTGTATCTCAGTCTGCCTGTGTGTTGGAGTGGCTGCCTGTCTGGCTGGCTGTGTCTGAGTGTGTCTGCCTGTCTCTGTTGTCTGTCTGTGTGACTGCCTGTCTATCTATCTTTCTGTCTGCCTGTCTGTCTGTGTGTGTGTCCACTGGAGGACACAACATTCTGTTCTCTATCTTTGTGTCTGTCTGATTGTCTGCCTGCCTGTCTGTGTCTATCTATCTGTGTGTCTGTCAGTCCACTGAGGGACATTAGAGGAAACGGATGGTTCTGTTCCCATCTGCCTGCCTGCCTGCCTGCGTCTCTGTCTCTCTGACCCTGGGAATGAGGAAGACAGTCAAAAGCATCCATGGAGGTGCCCTTGGCTGGGGCTCTTGGGCAAGTGACATGATTTCGGGTGCTGGTACTGGCATAGAACTCAGGACCTCTCACTTGCTAGGCAAGGATCTTGACTGCTGGGGCTGCACCCTCAGCCCCTTTGCCTTTAGCTTGTTTTCCTGGTAGGGCCTTGTGCTTTTGCCCAGGCCAGCCTCGTATCCGGGTCCCCTCCCCCCGCCTCTGGAGTAGCTGGGATTACAGGCATGTGCCAGTGTGCCTGGCAAAGGGGGATCACTTCACCTGTGTGTCAGCCGGTGGCGGGACCCTGTGGGGGGGACACACAGAGATCTGTGTTCACGTAGGACAGAGAGAGGAGGAGACAGGAGAAGCACAGAAGTCTCAGGAACAAGATGGGACCTGGAGTCCCAGGCCCCAGTCTTCTGTGACTCAGGGGATGACGGAACTTTCTGCACCCCGTTTCTTCATCTCTGAAGTGAGGTGATCCAACCTGCAAAATAAATTAAATAAACACCTATGGAAGCTGCACATGGCAGCTGACAGGATGGCTTCATAAATCACCATATAAATCACCGTCTCTCATCAGACGCTGAATCAGACACCAGGCAGCTGGTCTACCCGGCGTGGCCCGCGTCGGCCGGCCCAGCCTTGTGAATAATTCCTCAGGACCTGGTAAGAGGAAAGCTTCCCCGCTGTGGTACTGAGGACCTGAACTCAAGGCTTCCAGCTTCCCAGGCAGGCATTTTATCCCTTGAGCCATGCCCGGCCCCAGGCTCTAGGTATTTTTCAGATCACAGTCCCCTCCCCTCCTTCCACCTCCCAAGTAACTGGGATTACAGACATCAGCTACTACGTTTACTGCACCCCAAGAAGGGACCGGGATAAGGGACCGTATCTAGAGGGCCCAGCGATGTGTGTGCCTCTGTGTGTGTGTGTGTCTGTGTGCAGCATGTGGGCATGTGTATGCGTGCCTCTGTGTGCGTGTGTGTGTCTGTGTGCATGCATGCGTGCGTGTGCATGTGTGCCTCTGTGTGTGTGTGTGTCTGTGTGCATGCATGCGTGCGTGTGCATGTGTGCTTCTGTGTGTGTGTGTGTGTCTGTGTGCATGCATGCGTGCGTGTGCATGTGTGCCTCTGTGTGTGTGTGTCTGTGTGCGTGCATGCGTGCGTGCGTGTGCATGTGTGCGTCTGCTGTGATTGATTCGAGGCTGTTGTCCAGCCTCTCCTCCCTCCCTCCTGCCCGCCCGCCCGCTCTCACGAGGAACGGCCCTGCGTGGTGTTCATCTGGCCCCCATTCTGCCCTGCAGTGTGACTCCGTCCAGTCACTTGGACCCTCTGGGCTCGGGCTGAATCATCTACCCCAAGGCCCTTCCAGAAGCTTCTTTGTGTGCCAGGGGACATGGTCACGAGCTCTGAACCCCCTCCCCGTGTGTGAGTGGGGTTCCTTGTCCCGTCTCTGCTTTGACTGGTGCTTCCTCGGCCAAGTATTGTTGGGAGGGGGATCCTGAGCCCCGGGGTCTGTCTGGGGGCTTGGGCTGGGGTGAGGTGGGATGGGATGGGGGTCTAGGGAGGGGGTCTGGGTGTGGGATAGGATGGGGTGGGGGTCTGGAGTATGTGTTGGAATGGGGTGTGGGTCTGGGGTGGGGGTCTGGGGTGTGTATTGGGGTGGGGTGGGGGTCTGGGGTGGGGGTCTGGGTGTGTGTTGGGGTGGGGTGGGGGTCTGGGTGTGTGTTGGGGTGGGGTGGGGGTCTGGGGTGGGGGTCTGGGTGTGTGTTGGGGTGGGGTGGGGGTCTGGGGTGTGTATTGGGGTGGGGTGGGGGTCTGGGGTGGGGGTCTGGGTGTGTGTTGGGGTGGGGTGGGGGTCTGGGTGTGTGTTGGGGTGTGATGTGGGTTTGGGATGGGGGTCTGGGGTGTGGGTCTGGGTGTGTGTTGGGGTGTGATGTGGGTTTGGGGTGGGGGTCTGGGTGTGTGTTGGGGTGGGGTGGGGGTCTGGGTGTGGGTCTGGGTGTGTGTTGGGGTGGGGTGGGGTCTGGGTGTGTGTTGGGGTGGGGGTCTGGGTGGGGGTCTGGGTGTGTGTTGGGGTGGGTGTGGGTCTGGGGTGGGGGTCTGGGTGTGTGTTGGGGTGGGTGTGGGTCTGGGGTGGGGGTCTGGGTGTGTGTTGGGGTGGGTGTGGGTCTGGGGTGGGGGTCTGGGTGTGTGTTGGGGTGGGGTGGGGGTCTGGGTGTGTGTTGGGGTGGGTGTGGGTCTGGGGTGGGGGTCTGGGTGTGTGTTGGGGTGGGGTCGGGGTCTGGGGTGGGGGTCTGGGTGTGTGTTGGGGTGGGGTGGGGGTCTGGGGTGGGGGTCTGGGTGTGTGTTGGGGTGGGGTGGGGGTCTGGGTGTGTATTGGGGTGTGGTGTGGGTCCGGGGTGGGGGTCTGGGTGTGTGTTGGGGTGGGGTGGGGTCTGGGTGTGTGTTGGGGTGGGGTGTGGGTCTGGGTGTGTGTCGGGGTGGGGTGTGGGTCTGGGGTGTGGGTCTGGGTGTGTGTTGGGGTGGGGTAGGGGTCTGGGTGTGTGTCGTGGTGGGGTGGGGGTCTGGGTGTGTGTCGGGGTGGGGTGTGTGTTGGGGTGGGGTGTGGGTCTGGGGTGTGGGTCTGAGTGTGTGTTGGGGTGGGGTGGGGTCTGGGTGTGTGTTGGGGTGGGGTGTGGGTCTGGGGTGTGGGTCTGAGTGTGTGTTGGGGTGGGGTGGGGTCTGGGTGTGTGTTGGGGTGGGGTGTGGGTCTGGGGTGTGGGTCTGAGTGTGTGTTGGGGTGGGGTGTGGGTCTGAGTGTGTGTTGGGGTGGGGTGGGGTCTGGGTGTGTGTTGGGGTGGGGTGTGGGTCTGGGGTGTGGGTCTGAGTGTGTGTTGGGGTGGGGTGTGGGTCTGAGTGTGTGTTGGGGTGGGGTGGGGTCTGGGTGTGTATTGGGGTGTGGTGTGGGTCTGGGGTGGGGGTCTGGGTGTGTGTTGGGCTGGGGTGTGGGTCCGGAGTGGGGGTCTGGGGTCTGGGGTGGGGGTCTGGGTGTGTGTCGGGGTGGGGTTGGGGTCTGGGTGTGTGTTGGGCTGGGGTGTGGGTCCGGGGTGGGGGTCTGGGGTCTCGGGTGGGTTCGGGGGGGGGCGCCGGGCCTGGCCCTCCCTGATCCTCGTTCGCATGGCTCCACCTAGTGGCAGGTGTGGGAGTCGCCGCCCCCAGGCCTTCCGTGGGGTCAGCACTGGGGCCCAGGATGGGAAGGGACAGGGAGGGGGCGCTGCCCCTCCCCTGCTCCCCGCATCCAGCCTGGCTCCTCAAGCTGGGGCGCTCCAGCCTGGGTGTGCGTCTCGCTTGTCACAGCCTCGTCTTCCCTTGATGCTTTCCAGATGGCTACCCAGCTCTCCCTAGAGGCTCGTCTCAGGTCTCTGCATGACAGCTGGGAGGGTAACGAGCAGGACTTACAGAAGGCGCGTTCGCACTGAGCTGCAGATAGAGGCTTCCTAGGTGTCCAGCCTGCAGGGTCCCTGGAAGAACGGTGGATGGACTGCCGGTCCGTGCACTGCCTCTCTGCTTCTGCCTGTCCACTTGCCCCTGGTCCACTTGCTGCCCGTCCATGCACTGCCTGTGCGCTCGCCGCTGCTGTAACAAGGCGCCTGAGGCTGCAGGTGGAGGGGACCGGCGAGGCCCGGGGCTCTGAAGCCAGGCAGAGAGCGGCTGTGCACTCACGCAACAATTCAGAGAGGGCTCAGCACTGATTTGATGAAAACAGTTCAACAGTGACTGTAAACAAGGCTCTCCTCTTCCTCCCTCCCTCCCTCCCTCTCTCTCTGTCTGCTTGGGGGCAGGGAGAGGTGGGCAGGCCTGGGCAGAGGCCCCGGGGCAGGGCATGGAACTTTCTGGACTCCCAGAGGCCTGGGGTGAGGTCCTGGGGTCCGCCATGCCCTCTCCTGTCTCTCCTCTGGAAGCTTCTGGCGTCCGTGCAGCCTGTGTTCCGCCATGGTGGCGGAGCCCACACCATCTGACGTCTGAGGGCTGTGCTTCCAAGCCAGCCTGGTTCAGGTGGTAGAGCTCCACCCTTGAGCACAAGCCCGGGGTTCAGGCACCAGCAGGCACGCAGTTGCACGCGTGTGCACACATACCCTGTATGCTGTAACAGAGCCCCAAATTGCGTCCAAGAGGCAGCTCAGAGAACAGAGATTCCTCCCCCACCTCCCGCTCCCTTTTCTTTCCTGGGCTTGAGCTCAGGGCCTGAGCACTGTCCTTGGACTTTCTCAAGGCTAGAGCTCTACCACTTGAGCCTCAGCACCACTTCCTGCTCCCTCCTTTTCTCTTCTTTGTCATTCTTCTTGGCTTCCAACTTCCGTCTCCTGACCTCAAGACAGCTGCTCCAGCCCCAGCCATCACGTCGGGACTCCACAGCATAGCAGAAGGCAAGAGGAAGGACTGCAGGAAATGACTTTCCAAATCTCTTTTACTCATCCTGGTGAGCATTTGGCTGCAGATCCTGGTTCTTTGAGAAAGACTGAGGAATCAGGGTATCTCGCTGGCTACATAGGGTTTGGTGTTTGTTTTTTGTTTCCCAAACAGAGCCAGGGTTGTGGTGGGGGTGGCTGCTGTGGGCGCCGTCTCCAGGCCATGCGTGGGGCAGGGTCACTGCCGTGCCACAGCCTGGGGCCTGCATCTCCCGCCCCAGACACTGAGAACCAGGGGTGAGCGGGTACAGAGCTTGATCATGGCTGGGGTCGGCAGCGCAACCCCCAAATCCAGAAGAACCCCAACTTAGAGCCCATCCTCGCCCTTTCTCCTCCTCCTTCCCTGAAGAAAATTCCCTTTTCCATTCCTTCGACTCTCTAATTAGCAGTCGCCAGGACAATGGATTTTGCCGGCAATTAGGAAGTCTTGTCTTTTCCTGAAGCTCCAGTTGCCACCCCACACACACACACACACTGCCCCCCCCCACACACACACACACCGCCCCGTCTGGAGCCTTCCTTTAATTTGGAGCCACTTAGAAAAGACAAGGGGACTTTTAAAACCAGAAAGAATGCATCCGGCTGCCTGCTCCCTGTTTTATAGCTGAGGCTGCCAGAGGCAGGGGGATGTTCAAAGGGCCTGGGGCCAAGGCACCCGGCTGCGAGGACAGCTGTGGGTTTCCTGGCAGAGGGGTGAGGAGGCAAGGCCAGCTGCCTAGCAGACCCTGCCACCCTTCCAGGGATCCTGGGACAAGAACGAGGCCGTGCCTCAGTGGTCCAGCTGGACCCTGGGGTGTCACACCTCCAGGACAGGCTGCTCTTTCCCCGGCCCCTACAAGTGCTCTGTCTCCCGTATCTAACGCCCAGTGGCTGACACACCGCCGTCCCCTCTGGGCAGTGGCACTCCTCTATGGAAGGTGGAGTTCAGACTTCAGGAGTCCCCACTTATGTCTGGCCACTCGCTCGGATACCAAAGAAAGAAAGCTG
The DNA here is from genome assembly GCF_031878675.1 of Megascapheus bottae. NCBI lineage: Eukaryota > Metazoa > Chordata > Mammalia > Rodentia > Geomyidae > Megascapheus > Megascapheus bottae. The sequence continues at coordinate 4,808,911 of NC_143542.1, read as the reverse complement.
GGTGGATGAGCCACGCGCTGGAGCTCCAGAGGCTGAAATCTGAGGCTCCATCCCAGTTCCAGGCCCGCGCAGGCAGGGGGGTCCTGGAGACTCTCCTCTCCATGAGACACCAGGAAACCAGAATGGAGCTGTGGCTTAAAGTGGCAGAGCGCCAGCCTTGAGTGAGAAAGCGCAGGGACCCGCCCAGGCCTCGAGTTCAAGCCCCAGGAATGACGCATCGTGTGCACACACGACGACAAGGGTGTTACTGCATGGTGGCCGCGGGACGGGGCGGCCATCCTCGGGGCCTTACCCTGTGGAGTTGGGGTCAGGGGCCTCGGGGTCCCTCGCCTCGGGCCGGCTCTGGGCGCCTTCTGTAATCCCTGCAGCTCGGGGCCAGCTGGAAGGCAGAGGCAGAGGCCTGATCTGGGGACGTGCCTGGCTCAGCTGAGCCTGGGCTCTGCAGGTCCCCCTCTCCTGCTCAGCATGTGGCCCCGGCTCCCCCAGGTGCTGCATGGGCCGTGTTGTAGTTAGCGATGACATGGGGCAGGGGTGCAGGGAATGTCTGAGGATGGAACTTTCTTTCTCTTTCTTCCTTTCTTCCTTTCTTTCTTTTCTTTCCTTTTGCACCCATCCCGGGTCTTGAACTCGGGGCCTGAGCACTGTCCTTGGGCTTTCTCAAGGCTAGCGCTCTACCACTTGAGCCACAGCGCCACTTCTGGTCTTTTCTGTGTATGTGGTACCCAGGAATTGAACCTGGGACTTCCTGCATGCCAGGCAAGCACTCCACCACTAGGCCAAACTCCCAGGCCAGGATGGAACTTTCTGGAAGCTTCCTCTGGGATGACCAGGAAGAACTGCCTTAGGGGTAGGTAGAGGCATGACCCCAGGTGCCTCAGTCTCCCCTCCTGGGGTACGAATAGATGTGAATGCTGTGAGCACTGCGAGCGATGCCCTGGGGGCCTGGCGGAGGCTAGGGCTGGGGACAGCTAAGCCCTGGGGCACAGGCACCGCCTCCGGCCCTGGCAGCCGCTCAGGACGGGTCCAGCACGGGTCGGCAGGCCAGATGGACCCAGGCCACCCGTGAAGCCCGGCCGGCTGGGTCGCCCGAGGCTCTCTCCCCCTCACCCCATCTCAGCTGTTGGCTGGTCAGGCAGGCATGGCAGAGCCCGGCCTCATCCGCACCTCTTCCGTGTGCGGTGAGGATAACGACGGTGTTCAGAAGTTCTGAGCAAAACACGTCCAAGTCTCCTGTCCAGGACGGGAAAGCACCAGGACAAACAGCCAAGCGTGAACGCAGGAAAAGTCCTCTCAGCCGGCCACATCCACCCCGCCAACACGCAGCTAGCTACCTGACGTCATGTACATCTGTCCTCTGGCCGGGCCCTGCAGCTCATGCCTGGAATCCCAGCTACTCAGGAGGCTGAGATCTGAGGCTCAAGGTTCAAAGCCAGCCCTGGCAGGAAAGCCCATGAGACAATGATCTCCAAAGAGCCACCAAAAAGCCAGCAGTGGAGCTGTGGAAAGGTGCAAGGCCTGGAGGGTGAGCCCCGGGACGCACACCCCCCCCCACACCACACACACACACACACACCACACATACACACACACACACACACACACACCACACACACAGAGCCATCTAGGAGATCATTTGAAGGTGTGGGAAGGGCGTATGCAAACGACATGCAAATGAAATGCTAATGGTCAGTCCCCTGACCTTGACCGGTCCTGCCTGGGACAGCACTGAGCCAGGCCCTGAGACCCCGGAGATCCCTGGCTTAGCCACCGCCGGATCCGGCTGTGGGCCTTGGCCGAGGATCACAGAGCCCCCACGCCTGCCCCGGGACTCCCAGGAGCACTATTTAAGGAGCTGCCTCCATCCCCCTCCAGCCCTGGTGACAGGCGGCACAACAGTCCACAACATGGTAGGCTGCTGGGGGGCGGCGCTGGGGGTCCCTCACAAACGGCCAGCTAGACAAGGCCCTGCCAGGCGTCTGTGCCACTGTCGGCGCTGGGCGCTCTGCACAGCGCACGGTGGGTGACTTGGGGTGGGCAAAGCTGGGGCCGGGAACTGCGGGCACGAGGATGGGGCACAGCTGGGGGGAGCAGAGGCTGGTGTGGCCCACAGGCCGGGCCTGTTTCCCAGAAGCCAGGAAAAGCCAGCAACAAGTGGCCTGGGTGCCACTGTTCCCGACCCAGGCTCTGGGAGGGCGAGGCTGGTGAGACCTCCTGGCTGGCTCGGGGAGTGGGGGGGTGGCTCGGAGATCACGGCCCAGGGCCTCCCGGGAGCAGGGGCTCCACAGCCTCCCCATGTCTCTGCAGGCGCCCAAAAGAGCACGGAAGAGGGCGGAGGGGGCGGCCGGCTCCAACGTCTTCTCCATGTTCGACCAGTCCCAGATCCAGGAGTTCAAGGAGGTGGGGGCAGCTTTGCGCCTGCGCCACTACTGGGGAGCCAGGGGGCAGGGAGCCCCGAGTGTCAGGGAAGTTGGGGGCCTGGGACCCACTGGCCTGCGTAGCCCCCTCTCTCTGTGACTCGTGAGCCTTTGCTCGCTGCATGCCTCGGGAAGCCCTCCCCCTCCCTCTCCCTCCCCCCCTCCCTCTCCCTCCCCCTCCCCCTGAGCCTCAGTGTCCCTGACTATAGAAAGGCTCCCGCATTCATCCTGGCTATTCAGGAGGCTGAGCTCTGAGGATGACAGTTCAAAGCCAACTAGGCACTAAAGTCCAGGAGACTGTCATTTCCAATTAATCACCAGAAAAGGGGACGTGGGGCTGTGGCTCCAGGGGTGGGGTGCAGCGCTGTGGGTACCCTGGGGACGGGGTAGGGTGGGGTCGCTCCGGGTCACCTCTGCCCCTCCCCGCCCCCCTCTCCTCCCCCCCCAGGCCTTCACCATCATGGATCAGAATCGGGACGGCTTCATCGACAAGGAAGACCTGCGTGACACCTTCGCTGCCCTGGGTGGGTGATGGTGCCGCGGGGAGCTGAGCTGAGACCACCCCCAAAGAGAGGGCCCTGGCAGGGCGGGGTGAGGAGGGGACCCGGCCCGGCAGCTCCTGGGCCTGTCAGGCTGTGTGATCGGCAGCTTGTACTAAAGGTCTTGGGGTCCCCGGGGGTGGCCGCAAGTCCCCGGGACCCCCACCCCCCTCCCTTCAGACCCCGCCCTCCCCCAGGCCGCATCAACGTGAAGAACGAGGAGCTGGAGGTGATGGTGAAGGAGGCGCCCGGGCCCATCAACTTCACTGTCTTTCTCACCATGCTGGGGGAGAAGCTGAAGGGTGAGGAGCTCGGGAGGCGGACAGCGGAGGGCTGGGCGCCTCCACCCAGGGCGTCGGGGGCAAGGCCAGCCCGGCAGCCAAGTCCCAGAGGCAGTTATGTCCCATGAACTAGCGAAAAGCTGAGGTGGAGCTGTGGCTCAAGCGGTAGAGCGCCAGCCTTGAGTGAAAAAGCTCAGAGACAGCGCCCAGGCCCTGAGTTGAGGCCCCAGGACCACAAGTGCGCGCTCTCCCCCCCCCCTCTCTCTCACACACACATGCACACACACACACACACGCACACAGAAGGTCCCAGGGCCTGAGGAGGGGCTGGGGTCCAGTTGATGTGCCTGGGCCCTGACCCCAAGCACCACCCACCTGATGGGCCACTGTCACTGCCCTTGTAAGCTGGGGTCCACCCCTGCTGCCCCCCCACCCCCACAGGCTTTGAACCCGGGGCTGTGCAGGGAGGGGCAGTGGCTGGCCCAGCCCCAGTGAGCACTGGGGATCATGGAGACTTGGGGAGGGGTCAGGGAGGGAGGGAGAGGGGAGGCCTAGGCTCTGGGCCCCCGTGGCCTGTGGCCATGGCAGTCAGGGTGACCTGCCCCACCCCCCCCCAACTCCGCCCCAGCTCCTCCTCCTCCTATGGGCCAGAGAGTCTGCGTGCAAGGCTGGCACATGGAGGCCTGCCTAGGCTGGCGCCCTGCCGCCTGCTGTCCCTAATTGAGACAGGGAAGCGGCCTGTGGCTGTTTTATGAGGCCCTGGGGGGGAGAGGGGTGACATGCTAAGTGTCCAGCCCCCCCCCGCCCTGTCCCTCCCCTGCCGACCCTGAGGTGTGCGGGGCTTGATGGAGGGGGCGTCCTCTCCACCTCACCCCCCCCTCCACTACTCCCCTCCCCGCACCCGGCCCCTCTGGGAGCCTGTGCCAGGGGACACCGCATGGTCACAGCTGAGGAAACTCGAGCCTCAGTTTCCTCATCTGTAGACTTGCGCCGGGGGTGAAGCACTGGCGGGGACAGTTGTGAGCGTTGGGGGGGGGGGGTTCTGGCCCGCGGGCTGGGCCCTGGTGTGGGGCTGGAGCCGGTGCCTGGCCCTGCCTGCGGGTCTGAGCCCGGTGCCCTCGGCCTAGGCACGGACCCCGAGGAGACCATCCTCCATGCCTTCAAGGTATTCGACACGGAGGGCAAGGGCTTCGTCAAGGCCGACTTGTAAGCACCCCGCTTGGCATGGGGTCCGGGAGCCCAGGAAGGGGCTGGAGATGGGCGGGAGGGGGGGGAGGCTGGCCTGCGGGCTGACACCCCAGTTCTGGGGTACATGGGGAGTGAAGTGCGCAGCCTGGAGGAGAGGATCGGCGGGGTGACCCCACAGGCGCCAGCCCAGCCCCCCATTCTGCCCCCCACCATCCCCAAGCCCTTTGTGCTTCAGGTGCTGAGGTTTTTGGGGTGCTGAGGGAGCCAGAGGTGGGGAAGAGAGGGCAGGAAGGCCCCATCTCAAATGTAATGCAGACTTGGGGGCACAGGTGTGCGGCAGGGACTCTTGGGTGGCCCTGGGGGATCTACACCCCTTGCTGAACCCTGAAATGCTGGGGAGCCCCAGGGGAGCCCCCAGGCTGGCTTCCGCCCTGCGCCAGCCTCCCAGCTCAGGGAGAGCTTGGGGGTCAAGGCCCCCCCAGAGGCCGTAGAACCCCGGAAACCATGAATGTCCACAGCCACCGAGACCATGGAAAATGTGCATCATACCAGCCACAGCATGGGGGCCCCTGCCCGCCCTGCTCACCCCACCCCGCATCTCCACACCCCACTCACCCCCCTGCCCCCTGCCTTGCGGGCAGACTGCCAGCCTCACCGGCTGGGGGAGTCAGGCCCCAGGCAGGACGGGGGGCCCCGGGGCCCCCTGAAATTGAGTACAGAGCAGGGCACCCAACCCAAGGCCCCACGATCATGTGGGGAGCTCAGGATCTGGCACGGGGGGGGGGGCACCCCACCCCTGAGCCTGGCTGTCTCCGCTGAGCAGCATCAAGGAGAAGCTCATGACGCAGGCCGACCGCTTCAGCGAGGAGGAGGTGAGGGCCGGTTTTGGAGGTACTGGGGCCCCCACCGTGGTCCCACTAGTCTGCCCCCCTGACCCCTGCCTCTCCTGCAGGCCAAGCAGATGTTTGCGGCATTCCCGCCTGACGCCTGTGGCAACCTGGACTACAGAAACCTGTGCTACGTCATCACGCACGGGGAGGAGAAGGACTAGGGGATGGGGGGAGGCCCGGTAGACGGGGGACCCCAGGCCGCCAGGCACAAAAAGAGAGTGGCTCCTGTTGCCCTCGTGGGGCGCAGAAGGACACCAGAATAAAGGTGGAGGGGCACTGAGCTTGCGTGATTCATGGAGTCCTTATAAAGACACCAGGCATTCCTGTGGCGGGGCGCCTGCCGGGACTGGGGTCCCTGGAGTCACACCAGTCGCCTGGTACTTCTGAGCTCATCACCAGCTTAATGGCCACCAGCTGGGCTGCAGGGCGTGGGCTCGGTGGCTGAGGGTTTTATTGAGCACCTAGTGTCTCTGGAGCCTGTGCCAGGCCCCCCGGGCCCCGGCAGAGGAGGCGACCGCAGGGAGAGGCAGAGACAGGAGAGGCGGGGACAGGCACGAATGGGGGGGACCGAGAGTGCAATGAGGACAGGAGGGTGGGGGCGGAGGTCAGGCGGGGACTTGCGTGGCACCAGGTCTAAAATGGAGGGGGATGAGCAGGACCTGATTCTAATGAAAACCTCCTGTCCACCAGAAGAAGCATCTGAGTGCGACTGGAGGACGGAGCGCAAGATAGGCAAAGCCCCCAACCCCACAAGGCCACACGCGGGCTCCCGGCCCCTCACAGGGCTGAGGGCTGGGGCTCGCAGTTCCAAGCCAGCCTGGGCAGGGAGGTCCCTGAGACTTCAATTAGTAAGAGAAAAAAAAAAAGCTGGAGCCCAGTGCGGTGACTCTCGCCTGTCGTCCTAGCTTCTCAAGAGGCTGAGATCTGAGGATCACGGTTCAAAGCCAGCCCGGGCACAAAAGAACCTGAGACTCTTATCTCCAGTTAACTACTAGAAAATGGGAAGTGGGGCTGTGGCTTAAGGATAGGGTCTTGAGCTGAAGAGCTCAGGGACAGCACCCAGGCCCAGAGTTCAAGCCCAGGATCAGCACACACACACACACACACACACACACACACACACACACACACACACGAACATGGCTGTCACTGGGACACATATATGAAAACACAACAGGACCAGGACTTTCGCCACCCAGTTTTAAGGGGCGGAGATCAAAGTAAGAGGTTCCAGGCGTTTAGCCAGCCCAGAGCACAACGCCCAAGACCCTGCAGGGTAGAGAGCCCCTGCCCCCATCCGCCTACCCCCCTCACAGACACAGGGTACCGCCCAGCAAGGAGGAGGCAGAAGGTTCTAGAAGCTCCTCCACCACTGGGCCTGGCTCCCTCCTCTAAGATTTTGGCACTAACTTTGCTATGACTCAGTTTCCCCGATCATGACAGCAGTTCTGTCACAGGCTGAGGACCCCAGAGGAGACACGTAGACATCACCCAGGATCCCCAAATTAAAGCCCTCATTGGGGGAGGTGGGTAGGGCTGGCCGGTCTGGGCAGGGCCCTGAGGCTGGGCAAAGCAGGTCAGGAGAGCTGTGTGTGCATGTGTACACGCGTGTGTGCACGCGTGTGGAGTGTGTTGTACAGCCACACACCACTTCTCCCGGACTTTCCTGCGGGGGGACTGGATTGGAATCTCAGCTCTCAGCCTCTAGAGTGGCTGGGGTGACAGGGCCTGAGCGCCGCCCCTGCCCCCGGCTGAGGGTGGACTGACTGCGCCCTGGCTGCTGGGCTGGGCTGGGCTGGGCTCCGCTGTGTTTGTGACCCTGCAGTGCCACCTGCTGACCGACACGGGCATTGCCGCACACACACACCCCTTATTTTATATCACATTAAAATGAAATTTAACAAACAGTGGCGAACAGGTAGGGTACAGCCCCTCGGAGCCCCCGTGGCCCCCGCATCTGCGGGCTTGTCCTGGAGGACGGAAGCCCGGCTCCAGATCCTCCAACCTCCAACTTCTGAGTAGCCGGGGCTGCAGGCGGAGACCACAACGCCCGGCTTACTTGTTAAGAGCGGGGCCCCCTCCATCACTAGGCCACACCCCAGCCTGAGGGCTTGCCAACTTTAACCTCACCTCACCAGCTTTCACCTACTGAGTGGCTGGGCTGACAGGCGAGGGACCCCGTCTGCCTCCAGTCCGCTGTGCTGAGGACAACTGAGATAGGGGCAGGGGTGCAGCAGGGGACCCGACGCAGGGTACAGATCTGAGGCCTTGGGTCCCCTCCATCCACCCCAGGGCCCATGCTCCCTTCCTCAGGAATGTCAGCCATCTGGCACATGGCACACAGAGCTGGAATTGGGACTCCAGGACAGCGCTGGGTGACAGGGCTGGCCGGGAAGGAAGGAGACAGAGCAGGGCCTGATGTGCAAGTACAGAGAGGAAAGTGTAACCAGGACTCACAGAAGACCTGGGGGCTCTCTGGGCCCGGTTTATCTCCCATGTGGCATCTGGACAGGGGTTTCTCTCAGGGACAAGGCCCAGGACTTGAGTTCAAGCATAAGAAGGGGTGGGGGGGAATTTGATCACTGTATATTTTAGATACATAGGAAAAGCTGAAGCGATATCCTACAAGAGCCAACACATTTGCTTGAAGGACAAGGAAGCCCGAGGCAGCGCCGGCTCCCCTCAGCGCCCTGGAGGAGGCGCCTTTCCTTCCCCGGCTTGCACAAGGCCCCCACTCAGCTGCCTGCTCCACCACTGGCTCCATCCCAGAGCTTCCCCTCCAGTCACACCCCAACCACGTGGTCGGTGCTGAAGCTGGGGTTCCACCCACAGTGCCTCCTCACTGACCCAGGCTACTCCTCACCAAGCTGGACAGGAGCTGGGATGGGGGCTGGAGGTGGGTGTCACGTGACTGCCCACAGGTCTGGGACGGAGTAGGTGGGGGGTGGGGGGGCAGAAACAGGGGCCCCAAGTTTCCCCTGAAGCAAGGAGAGACGGGGGGGGGGGGGAGGAGGGGAGGGAGGGCCTTCATAACTCCTGCTGAGCAAAGGAATCAAGGTCTGGGCTATCTTCCCCTTCGAATGTTCTAGAATTCCCTACCTATGTTCAGCTCCAAGCATGAGTGCCCCTCCCTTGGCTGTGAGCCAGGCCCCGCAGGGCCTGGGGCAGGCAGGGGTGTATGTGAAAGACCAAGGCCTCCATCGGCAAATCTGGGGTCCCTATCCTCGGCTCCCCAACTTCCCCCTCCTCTCCCGTGGTGGAGGTGGGGCCCAGACGGGCTGGGGGACTGCATTGGACAGCCTCGCTCTGCCCAGGTTGTCACCG